>NW_015552540.1:1130372-1131919 GCF_001515605.1 Sinocyclocheilus anshuiensis
TCTGTCTCCCTCTCTCTCTCTCTCTCACTCACTCACTCACTCTCTCTCAACTGGCTGGGATCATTTGCCTTTCATCGGATCTGCTGCATATTACATGCAGACTTTGAATATTTTATGAGGAAGGAGGGGGTATTAGGAAGATCATTAAAAAAAAAAAAAACTCCAAGCGTTTTACATACATGGGTGTAACTTTTCTCTAAAGGGCTTGGTTTTTAATGAGACTAACAGATGTCAAATGTCTTTGAATATTTATCATTAAATATATGTTTACATTTTGTATATTTTATGCTGAATTTTCATAGACATGTTTAAAAAGATAATCGAAGTATTGGAAACCATTTCAGTATTTGTTTTGTGTTAATTACTTACACAAATTCAAATAGGGCTGAGTTTTGACACAAATCTCACTATTCACAAGCTTGCGATTCGATTACCAATTTGATTCGATTTAATATAGATTATTTTGGATATATATATATCAGATACAGTAGGCTACATGCCAAATTTTCTCAAGGGAAAAAGAATCTCAACTAATGCTGAAAATATACACGAGAGTCAGTTGGTACTAGCTACATTACGATAATATTGAAGGTTAAAACTGATTTGTAGGCTACACAACTGCTACAATTACATTTTTTTTTAATTTTTAAAATAAGTTTCAAGTCCATTTTTCTTCATGTTTCAACTTCTCCTCACAACTTTATGATATATATTTTGTGAATATATATTTAAACATTCTAAAATACATTAAAAATACATTGTATTTATTTTTGTTGTTGTCTGATATATTTTGAATTATTATACATAAATTTGCAGAAATGTTACAAGTCACCACTAAAAGACATGACTGTAATCACATACTATTTATTTCAGAAAATTGAATGTGAATGTTGATGCTTAGCCTAAATAACAAATATTTGATCGGGAGCGTTTATGCTGGTATGTTGTGGAGCTTAGGAGATGTTACAGAACCATTTCATGTAAATTTCTTCGACATAAAAAATCTATATAGATTACTTTTATGCGGACTTTTGCGGGCGGAAGCGGGACAAAACATGAATGTCACAGGCGGGAGCGGGACCAGACAAGATATATTTCTGCGGGAGCGGGACTGAAAATCCCCGTTTTATCTGGGGTGCTGGGGGGCGTGGCCGCGGTGGGGGATTTTAAACAAAATCCTAATATTAAACAGCCCAAACACTTATAGATGAACATCCAAATTAATGAAGACAGAGTTATATGAGAACGAATATATATTTGTGCGTTTGTGATTTTAGCTCAATAATATTTTTTTTCTTTAATATTTTTATTATTTTAAGCGGATTTTACTAAATATTAACCTCTAAATTATGCACCATTTATCATCTGCAATATCAGGGTGTAACCTCTAGATGGCTATATAGCCCTATATATAAATACATATAAACCGTTTGCTGCAGCATGAGAACTTAAAGGGATAGTTCACCCAAAAATGAAACTGTGATGTTTATCTGCTTACCCCCAGGGCATCCAAGATGTAGGTGACTTTGTTTCTTCAGTAGAACACA
>NW_015552540.1:1132599-1168214 GCF_001515605.1 Sinocyclocheilus anshuiensis
TAACTTAAACTGGAACTTTACTTTAAATTGTGAAGTGTTACCAAAATTTCAATAGAATAAGATCTTAGGAATACTTTCAGGTTATACTAATGAATTTCTGTACATTTAAAATGTACCTGAGGGTGCTGGGGGGCGTGGCCGCGGTGGGGGATTTTAAACAAAATCCTAATATTAAACAGCCCAAACACTTATAGATGAACATCCAAATTAATGAAGACAGAGTTATATGAGAACGAATATATATTTGTGCGTTTGTGATTTTAGCTCAATAATATTTTTTTTCTTTAATATTTTTATTATTTTAAGCGGATTTTACTAAATATTAACCTCTAAATTATGCACCATTTATCATCTGCAATATCAGGGTGTAACCTCTAGATGGCTATATAGCCCTATATATAAATACATATAAACCGTTTGCTGCAGCATGAGAACTTAAAGGGATAGTTCACCCAAAAATGAAACTGTGATGTTTATCTGCTTACCCCCAGGGCATCCAAGATGTAGGTGACTTTGTTTCTTCAGTAGAACACAAACTGAGATTTTTAAGTCAAACCGTTGCAGTCTGTCAGTCCTATAATGTCAGTGGATGGGAATCACGGCTTTGAGATTCATAAAACATACACAAACAAAACCAAATTAAACCCTGCGGCTCGTGATGATACATTGATATGAAAAGACACAAAACGATCGGTCTGTGCAAGAAACTGAACAGTACTTATATAGTTTTTTACCTCTGATTTTCACTGCAATGTCTGAACTGTCCTGAACGCGTTCGCGTCTTCTTCCGCCTGCGCGTGAGGCGTCTTCTTCTTCTTCTTGCTTTATGGCGGATCGCAGACTTAGAAGTGCATTACTGCCACCTATCTCTCAAATGGATCATTGATACTCTATCTACAATCTCAATTGGGAGTGTCAATGGTCCATTTGAGAGACAGGTGGCGGTGATTCCCATCCACTGACATTATAGGACTGACAGACTGCAACGGTTTGACTTAAAAATTACAGAAATAAGCCGTAATTTGGTTTTATTTGTAACTCTTTGGTAAATACTTTTATAATTTCTATTGCATTACTACTAGTACTGTTACTGCTAATAAAACAGATCTCTGGGGGCCCCAAAACTGCGTGGGCCCTTAGAATCGTCCTAACTTTCCCCCCCTTAGCGGCGCCCCTGGTTATATGGTGCATATATTTAGCAACATGCCCCTCTCTACAGTTTATTTTTCAGCTGACTAATGAGTTTATGGTCACCAAATATGTTTTTCTAAGGTAAATGTGACGTTACGTGGCATTGTTTACAAGACGTTATATTGACGTCTTTGCGTGGCTGAAACACTGATTGAGCGATTATATGAGACAAGATACGGATTGTAAAGTTGTACTCGTTCTTTTAACTTGCCTTCGGATGTTTAGTCATGTTTATTTTGTGCTGAAACTGCTATTAATGTGGAGGAGATGATCAGTTCACGTGTGCCTCGCGCTGCCGCGTCTGTTGAACTGAGGCGCTAGCGATCTGTCACTCCACATTAAACAGCGCCAAAGCGGCATTTTTTGTTTGAATACTGCAATACAATGGACAGAATTTGAAATCTGAGACTATGTTTCATATTAAAAGTACCAAAGCACAATGCTTATTGCGATATATTGGATGGGAAAACAGACTAGACTAATCGATTCTTGGGATTTAAGAATCGATATCATTCTGTAAAAATGAGAATCGATTAATATCGAGATATCTATATTTTTTACCCAGCCATAAATTCAAATGATTCAAATACTGTGACTGCATAGTTGTCACCACAACACACTTTTGTCCTGACAATTTTTTCAGAAGTTAGCATTACTGTATTTACCAAGGAAACAATTATCAGTGAGGAGCATCAGATGCTTCAGATAGGCTTATATGAGACATAAAGTGTGAAGATTAATAATACAAAAAACAAACAAACAACAAAAAAAAGGTAAATATCACTCGGGAGCACATTTTTTTTATTGTAGCCTATGTGATTTGCAATAATTTTTAAAGTGCGCCTATTATGGATTTTTGAAAATTACCTTTCAGGCAGTGTGTAACACAGCTCTAAGTGAATGAAAACATCCTGCAAAGTTTTAAAACTGAAAGTGCACCGTGTATAAAGTTATTGTCTCTCAAAAGAAAGAGTCGACTCTGAATCATTGAAACGAGTCGTTTTTAAAACGAATCCCAAGCCGTTATTGCCCGCCCACTTGTTCAAGTAGATATAACTGCAGACCGGAGATCTCCAAAATGGGGTGTGAACTCCAAAAGTGGGCAGAACCTCCAAAATGGGGTGGGGTCTCCTCGCGCAAAGACTTTCACCATTGGCTCTGGCTCCAGCCAATTGCTCGAAATTCGCAGGGTAGGAGGGGGTAGTGACGCTGGGTGTAACTAAAAAGGTGCCATTGTCCGGTTGGAGTTACGGAACAATCTCATATCGCATAATCTTATTAACCGTTTATCTCCTGAACTGCAACTTTCTTTACCACGCAGCGCCAATCCCGTCGTGCAGTCAATTTCGCTGGTTAAGGTTACGGTCAGGTGTGGGGTAGGTTTAAGGGTTAGCATTTTTTGTAGCATAGGGCACTTTAAGACATTAATGGCAGAAACATGACACATTTTTATAAGTAATTTCCTTCACCATAAATTTTACTGTAGGAATTATATTAAACACAATTCTTAATTTGAGATGTGATGGGGAACATTCTCTTGTGCTTTCTCGCTTTTACAGATGCTGAATGATAAACATGCCATGGTTCGTGTTGGCGGTGGATGGGAGACCTTTGGTACTTACTTGTCAAAGCATGACCCCTGTAAGATGACTGAGATCGCTCGGCCTGGAACCAAAACCTACAAGCCTAATGGCAGGTCCCCAGTCAAGAGAGAGCTGTCCCGGGACAGTTATCTGGTCGTGGGTACTCATTCCCGCTTCAAGAAGTAATGTGACAGTAAATGCTACTTCTGTTAAATCAACAGCAGGCTTTTTTTTTCTAGGAGGGAAGTAGCCCAGGTGGCTTGATCTTTTTTTTTTTGTAATTTAATTAATCTTTCATCAGGGCAGTGGTCTTCAACCTTTTGGGTAGTGACTCAAAAAATATAAAGAGGACGAAAATGCTTTTTTTAAAAAAAGGGGAAAAAGGGAGAAAACAAAAAACTATACAAGCTAAAAGAAAATTGCTAACATATAAAATTGCTTACATATTCAGCCCAAGGCATGTTAATGTTGCATACTGATGAATCTATACAGTACATGATTATATTAATACATTTTAAAGTTTATTTTTAAAGAACATTCTCTTTACTTTTGTAAGATACAATTTTGATAATGTGCTGGGTCACCATTTGATACACCTGAGTCCCTGACACAAAAGAATATTTACCCATATGTTTTTTATATGGTATCTCATACTGTATCTCCTGGGTTTTGTTTACAGATATTAAGTATTTTTTCTCTCCTTGTGTCTTTTTTTTTTCTTATGTTAAATGTTAAAAACATAAAGGGCAGGATCTCTGTTGAATCATTTACTGGGAAGTCAATATTGGTTTACTATATTTTTATTTTATTTTAACCTTTAATTCTGATTTATGTATGTTGTATGCTGATTGTTTGACTTTACAAATACTGTAATTGTACTTGTATTGTATTCTTAATGAGGGTTTAAAGTGAACATGTTCCACAAAGATCCTCTAGGTGGTGCCCCATTTCAAATTATTAACTGTATTTCAGTACAGCACGTGGCATTACTGCAATATTGCCTTTCTATGTGGAAATTCGTCTAGAATAGAAAGTGAATTAAACATGACCCACCTGCCTCATATGCTTCCATTCATGTACTCAGGATAATTAGTATTGTAATTTTTTACACCAAGCATGTACTTAGCTCATTTAGCAGTTAAGTCAAACTGAAGCCCAAGTGGGCTATAACATTCAAAACTATTTTAATAAAAAAAACTGAATGAAATAGAAATGAAAAGTACCTCGTGATGAAATGCTACTAACATTTTATTTCATAAAATAAAATCATTTAAAAAAATTGACACAATCTAAATACACTGAAATTAATCAATATGACGGCATGCGAGACAATGCTTGTTTTCTCCAGCTGTAATTATGAAATGAACCAGTAAAAACAGTTCATACCCGAAAATAAAAAAAAAAGTTGTGCTACTTCAGCTGCCAAAGAATATGGCAGCTTTTGTACAAATGTCTCTCATATCTCCCCATAAATGACAAAACAGCTGAAGCTGCTTTTATTAGAAAAGCTTTTTTTCCCACATTGTTCTTGTGCTCTTTTTTCAAATCCTGTCCAAAACATTCACATTTTCAGACGTTTAACACAAATCTTTTCCCAAGTGGTGTTTATTACTTCTTTGCCACTATATTTTCAGTCAATACAACACTTTCCTATCCACCTAAAGGGATTTGTTCTTTTGGCTTTGTTCATTTTATGTCTGTGACATCAGCTGTAAGCTTTACCCTAAAAATGACTGGACTGCACAGTTTCCAGTGCGCACTTGGAATACATCCACAGTATTTGCCATCTTTAAAGTCTTACATTATCTATTGCGTTTCATCCCACAGTGAATATCAACATCAGTACATTGTGCTCAAGAATTGATCTGGGTTCTGTGGAGGTCTAGGAGATTATCAATGAACATTTGGCAAAGACATGTGAGGTGCTGGTAAATGATTTATGGAAACTGTGCTTTTCACAGTAGCATCCTCAATAAATAATATCCATTGGTGAGAGAAGAATCAATAGGAATTATTCATGATAATGTGGAAACACTCACTTAAAAAAAAAGATATTACTAGATTATTACTAGAATAAAACCTCCAGGCCTGTTGGGGTTTTTAAAATATTGTTTGGTTGGAGTCATCTAAGTACAAACATTACATGATGTAAACATTATAGCTTGTTGCGTGTCATGTACCGTACTGTATATCAAACACTCTACCTGCAATCCATCATCTTGATTTAAATTCTGTACATAACGCTTTTCTATCTTCACTTTTTGTGGCTAAACCACACTGAATTTCCTTCAAAATCTTGCATGTGCAGCCCGAGCTGTAACCGTATCTTGACTATTCAGCAACATTCAGTTGTGGTTGGAAGGTGCTGAGCTCTCGTATAACTCTAATTCGAATCATGTTGTGCTCATAACAGCAATAAGGCTTCATGAGAAATGATGTTCAGAAATACCCCCAAAACATTTTCATTAAGTTGGTAATTCACATGCCCGAAATTCTTCAAATTTGGTCAGATTCCTCAAAACAGCTAGCCATGTCACCGATCGTTACAATCATAACAAAGAGAGAAAAGGCTCCATTTATATCCCAAGCATAATTTCATACAAATAGACCTGAAATCTAGACAAAACAAAGTATTCTTACACATACGGACTCTTTGAGGCCTTGGGAAATGTGCTTCTCGAAGCTTGAGCGACAGAAATACTTTTCTCTCTCGTTTCCGTTGCTCCCCTCTTCACTCCGGACTCACAATCCTCCACACCGCCAGTCAGCTATAAAAAAAAAAACGTGGATTTATTTGTCGTCTTGATGTCTTTGAAAAGATTTCTGTGCAGTTGTGTGATTTTGAAAAGAGAGCATCGTTTTATCCTCTTGGAGAGAAGACAGTCGCCTCCAGCTCGCTTCTCCATCCCCATTTTCATGGATTTTTTTTTTTGTGCCACAAAGAACCAGAGTGAGACATGTGAGACGGTGGAAGATGCTCGGTGGTCTGTGCTTGTGTCTCCATTTGACTTTATCAGCAGTGTTCAGGCCATTTACAGACTTCAACCTTTTAAACAAATGGACGGTGTACACAAGTTGTGTTGACAACGGTGATCAACAAGAGTCACTGGAGTCATATGAACATGGAAAGAGAAATGATCCAGTCAATATACTGCATGATGATGAATAGGCCAGATGCTTTGTCCTTATGTAGACACTGTATACATTTGTGTGTTGCTCCAGAAGTCTCTGATCACACAGTCCCATTTTCGTGCCTGGATTTGTGGACTGTGGTGCGGGCCAAGGGGCTGCTTAAAGAAGGGGCCAGCGTGCATAAGAAACCGGCCAGCAGGGTGAGACCCAGTCCGCCCCAGGCACAGAACATGGACCAGCCATACCCATGACTGATGTCCTCCGGAAGGCCGTACAGGTAACGTGGGTAACGTGACAACTCGAAGTTAATGCCCGCCACACACGTGCAAAGGGAGATAATACAGCAGGTTCCTGCCAGAGGGGAAATTACTCGAGATGTATCATCAAACATTCATGAAACACCCTTTCCTTTTAGATCACAAAAATATAGGATGCAAAGCTTTTGATCTATTTTCAAAGCACCTTGTTGAATGAAAAAAAAAATTTGAGCAGTCAAGTTACTTCTTTCTCTCTCACACACACGCACAAACGCACACTCTGTCTCTTACCGCCCATGAGGAAGAGTAGTCCAGCTACATACTGCATGAGATCATGCTGTTGACAGCATCCAAGAACTCCGATGACCCAGCCAAAAATAATGATAGAGACAGCCATGCTCACAAAACCTGCTGTCATCCTCCGCAGATCTGCAGCACAAAACACCAACATTAAGCCTCGTTTGGTACAATTCAGGGCTTGTAAGCATCTAGTGATGACTTCTATTGCATGTTAAATATTTACTTTTGCATTCTCAATGCTTTTCTTTTATTCATCAAGGTCTTTTTATTATTATTTCACATTACTACAAAGGCAGGAACGAAACAAATTCCTGCAACATTTTGCCAACAAAGCAGCCGATTATACCTAATAAAATAAATAAATAAAAAGCACATTTCAATGCACCAAATTTTTGGCCACACAGGGCCAGATAAAATATTAATTTGAAAAAAGGGTAGGGAAATAATAATCAATGATAAAATATATGTTTTCTGTGCATATTACGTCTTGTACACATTATTATACATTATCTTGAATAAAGTAATTGGTTACACTTTATTTTAAGGTGCCTTGTTATACATTTAAGTGCAGAGTAATATTAATTAACTACATGTTAGGGTTTGGTGTAGGGTTACTTGCATGTAATCATGCATAATTTATTGTTATTATAATAGTAAGTACATGTAACATGTGTAACAAGGACACCTTAAAATAAAGTGTTATGAAGTAATTTGTCTATTCACTACCATTCAAAAATAACAATTCTTATAATCAATAATCAAATAATTGTGCTGATTCAAATTTTTGTGTAAACTGATTCATTTTTGAGGATTCTGGACGAACAGGAAGTTCGAAATAATAACATTTATTTAAAAAAATAAATCTTCTGTAACTTTGTAAATGTCTTTACTGTCATTTTAAACATTTAATTATTATCAATTAATCAAATATTCACATCAGTGGGTATTCTGTATGTTTGTCAGTACAGGCTACCGGGCACTATAAAATGTTTGACCTTTTTGGTGAAATAATGACTCTTGTTTAGTGTAGGCAGTGACTGAAAGTGTGTATGTAAGATATCAAGTATAGGAGGGTTACAATAGTATCATCCATCCATTCTACACACGGTTTGTCCTCTCTAGGGTCACGTGCAGAAGTATCATATTTTACCAAAATATTCCTACAACTAGGAAAGGATCAATTACAATCTTTTCTAAGAAAATAAGTGTGTTTCATAAATATTGCATTGGAACAAGCACATCACAGACACAATTGTTTATGCAATAATGAACGGCTCAAACCCCAAGACATGAATTTTGTAAATCTGACACATGTAAAAAAGAGACTGTCAGACTCACGCAGGGCATGCCACTCATCTTGCCGGATGGTCTTGGTGATGTTGACAGGAAGGTGTCGAGGCAGGATTGAAGAGGTGTAATGATACTTCACAGGGGTGCATCTCTGAATCAACCCTATTTGAACAAAACAATGAATCAAACATTGTGCAGAAGTAAACTCTTCAATGACATTTACAGTGACTGTTAGGAAAAGCAAATCAGTCCGAGGCTATAATCTCCTGAGGATCAGCAGGTCTGTTGTGATCACAGAATGCCACAAGAGGCCCATGCTTGTATTCACTTTAATTAGTCTATTTCCTGGAGAGCAATTAGGTGCATATGATCAAATGCACAGGGTCATAAATGTCACAGTTGCATTTCATATTAATTTTATTTTCATGTAAAATTAGAGCACCAGGCTGTAAAAACAAACCTACTTCATTTAAACCTTTAATACTGTCTATAAATCTCTCAGTATTTGGACTGTACTAATGTCACTGAAATAAAGCCTATGACTGCAAAACTACTATTTTTAAAGGGAAGAGTTATGTTTAACCAAAAAAAAAAAACATGCCAATAAAATAAAATAAAAACCATCATGCATCAGTAGAAATTCCTAAACAGTATAACATTACATAGTATTTTTTATTAAAGACAAGCACTTGGTTGGCACTGTAAGATCCTGCGTCATCATGAATGACATAAGTGTGAGTGTGTTGTGTGTGTCTAGTGCTGATTGCCTTCCTCACTGTTGACAATTGTATGAATCCTGAACAGGCAAGTGTAAACCTCAGAATAATTATCTTGCACTTCATGAAGCTGGAAACCATCTACAGTCATTTTCTTTCATAAGGTTTCCTCCTTCTGGACATAAAACAGGCTTAATCGGGTAAAAATTCAAATCTTTATCAGAGAAACCTCAAATGTAAATCAGATAGCATGAAATGTTGCAATGACTTGCATAACAAATACATTTCTATCGCCACAGGCTACGCAGGGTTTTTCAAGGTAAACTTTGTGTTCTTCTCCCCCACATCAACATTATTTTTAGCTTTCATCCAGCTGATGATTTGGTCTGGCATTGATTTGCATAAATCAGAGCAGGCATTCATGTTCTATTCATAAGTGTTGCAACGTGCGTGGTATGGTTTGACACTCTTCCAGTTGTTAGACTAGGTGATGGTGATGGAAGACATGGAGTGGGTTTCTGTTTGGATGCCTCTATATCGCTCATTTAGCTGTGTTGCAGTATATAGTTGATTGCCTCCTTGGTGACAGGGGAAACTTTCTCAGCCAACATTTATTTCAGATTCCTATGGAAGCCCTTTTCTGCCATGGAATAAAAATCACAATCACAACTTTTTATTTCACAATTAAGACTTTTTTCTTGTGATTCTGAGTTCTTATTATGCAATTCAGACTTTGTTCAGATTAATTTTTTTATATAATTAGAGATATGAAGTCAGAATTGCGAGATGTTAACTTCAGTAAAGTATGACTTGTGAGATATAAACATGTAATTGCAAGTAAAAAGTGTCAATTACCTTTTATTATAATTTTTTTATTCCATGGTGGAAAAAGTCTGAATTGCAAAATATAAACTAAGAACTGTGAGACTCAAACTTGGAATTTCAAGGAAAAAAGTCAGAATTCTAAGCGTATATAATACAATTCTGACTTTTTTCTCAGAATTGCAAGAAACAAAGTCTGAATTATGAGATAAAAAGTTGCAGTTTTTTTTAGCAGAAATGGGCTTCCATAGATTCCCAGCAATAAATTTTTATTTTGAATACTTTCAAATTTTCTATACATTGTCACTGCCACTGTAAAACCTAATTGGTTGACTGAACTTAAAATTGGAAGTAAGCTTTGGAGCACACAGAAAAGTGTTAACTATACATATTTCCAGTAAATCTACTCAAACAGCCAGAAAATGTACAATAATGTCAGCGATATACGTTAAACCCCAGCAAGTTTCCCATAGCATTTCTCAAAATTAATATGAGTATTATAATGTGAAATGTTACATAAAGGTTAGCATGGCCAGTTGGGTCAAAGTGAGACCAGAGTTTTCTACCTTATAATTTTGAATTATTAGTACTTCGAACTGCTCCATCAAAAGCAAAGGTTTAATTGAATAGAGCATGAACGTGTTTTGTAAACAGACCTTTAAATGGATACATTTTACAGAACTAAAAAACAAGTGATAAAAAGTGATTGCATCATATTTGTAAAAATCTACTAACTTTGACAATTAAGTCAAAAGTATTTCACATTTTAGTGGATGAAACACAGCCTTAGCTGAAGACCATGTGGTTTTGTCTGAGACCATAAGCCAAGACCCAGATCCAGACCAGGACGCTGAGTAACAAGTAACTGAGTAACAGATATTAATCACCCGTTTACACTTCACTAATAGCAATCATAATCTTCTAAGAGATTTGATGATGCAGAAACGTGCTTTCAGCAACATCAGTCAACTGAATGACTAAAACACAACAAATTGGTTCTCATATAATCCATCAGAGCATGACCACATCCTGCTACATCAAAATGCCTAGTTTAAACATGATTTATTCACCACAGAATATAAAGCACAAATGCTGCACTTGAGTGTGTAAAACTGGTTTACTGGATTCTCTGTCATTAGAAGCATGCTGGGTCAATTGCTGATATTGTGGATTAGACAAAACAAGAGAGGAGAGGTCAAGGATAAAGAAAAGGATGAGCCGCCATTTAATTACAGTTTTTACAGAAACTGGACTGTGTTAAATTGATTTGTTGAAGTATTTTCTATAAAGACTCAAAGGCACAAAAGGTATTGAGTTTGTTGCTGTACAGACCCTGTGCGTGAGCTGAGCAGTTGTGTCATGTTTATCATATCTATGTGTCAAATATATTGTGACAGCTTGTTCTATGACATAATGACAAACAGACACATCAAAGCCTGAAAATCTGTCACAAAGACACTTTGCACATTCAACTGTTCATCCTCTGATGAAGAAAAAGCTGGTATTTTCACTCTTATTTGTGTAAACAATGAAAAACATAAAATAATATCTGTGATCTGATGGAAACTACAAAGAGACTTCAAATTAATTGGTGGACTAAAGTTAAAAGAAAAGAAAAGAATACCCTGCAGATCAGTTCTTTAAAAACATCAAATTTGCAGCTCATTTATTGATGTTAATGCACCTATTGTGATAGATTACTCTCTAAAGATGCTTAACATTTAGTCTCATTCAGCTTTTTAAAGCATTTTGATATGTTTAAAGCATTTTAAATTTGGATAAGAGGACACATGGCGTACTATATTCATTGGATTTAGTCTGAACTGTTCCAGTTCTCTAAGGATCACTGTCAGTTTGCTTTGGTGGATTTACAGTTCTCGGTTATTGTGATTATTTTTAAACATTAGGACAAGTCAACATCTATATTGTACTGTTTTTAAATGTAGGACCAAATATATTCATTTGGGATGATCAAGAACAATGTTCTGGCTGCTTTATGTGAACACAAAGATTACTGTGTTGATAATGCAGGGTTGGACTATAAATCTGGAAGCGATGTATTCCTAGGTGTTGGCTCACAGTCTAACTGGAGTGGTTGCACACCATCACTACTTCATCATTCATGACATCTACAGAGCCACTTACGGTGACCTGGGAAAATCAATGAACAAATTATTGATGAAGATATGGTCAAGTGAGCAGCGTTCCTTCTCTTTGCAACCCAGCAAGAGAAATGGCTGCTGTAAAAGCTCACACTTAATATTTAAGGCCTGAACATAATGTGGAATGCGATCTTTATCAAAGAATACTGTACCAAACGGTAGAGACGAGTGCTGTAAGCCTCTTATACATGAGATTAGTATTCATATGATGAGGGTAAGTAAAATATGATCATTTTGCTTAAGTCTAATCATCTTATGGATAATGTTATCTGATAAACTATATAGTCTAGGTATTCCTTATCATAGTATTATCTGAGTAGGTCATAATTTGTTTTACAAAAACCAATACTCCTATTCGCTGGTACTAAATTTATATTTCACACTTGAACAGTGCATTACAGTCCTTCCTCCAGTAATTTTCTTTTTCTTTTCGTCAACCCCGAGCATTTAGATTACATGAGATTTAGAATACATACATTACATAACACATTTGGTGTTGCTTTGGTTCTGTGTAAATGATTCAGCATCAGAGCAGCCTTATACTTTTCCATTGTCATCCCAGAATCCCAGAGACAAAGACAAGATGCTCTTTTAAAAAACAAACAACAAGAACAACAAAAATCAGGTATGCTCTTAAGTTCTGTGAGTTTGTGCTTTTTTGGTAAGAATAAAATAAACAGTGAAAACAGTGATCTTCAAAAACTTCAAAAACAAATGCCTTTATTCAACTGCCTACTTCAAGGTAGAAACCATTTTAAAAGAGAGAACAATAAAGATCTGCAAACCCTCTTTTTGTTCAGATATGCCATTCAAAAATACATTAAAATGTGAATCGTACAAAAAATGACTTTGGTTCATGATGAAGATTTTTATTTATATATATTTTCCTTTTTGTGGAACTTAAAGTCAAAACCATCTAGGTGGTGTAATTTAAGAGATTGCAAAAAAAGTGTTCTTTTAAAATATTATATACATGTTTATTATTTAAAAAAAGGAATAACTCTGCCAAATCAGTATGGTGTAAACACCATTCAGGTTTCCATGTCTCTTTCTAAATCGCTTTTTTTATCATCTCAGACATCCTTATTTGTCATCGATCCATTAATGCATTTATGTAGCAAAGAAGAATTAAATAGTCTGTAAGTGCACTTTTTCGTGGTATATAAGCAACTATCTGCGCCGTCTTCACACAGGACACATTCAGCACCTCGGATCTCGGATTGATCTGATTAGGCCTTCCACATTTCCCCTTTACTATTGACATCGCTTTCCAACTAAACTTCATAACATCATTAAATAAATGAAATGCCACTAAGCGGAGGTTAATGCCATGTAGGCACGGTGCAAACAGGAAAAGTGCACTGATAACAGTCGTGGGAAATTTACCGCTGGATGAACGTGCACATCCGTTCGCTTCAAAACAAAAACGGCCTGGACCGAGGCTCCAGTGACTGACAAAGCACCATCACCTTTGTAAATGAGATCCTCGGTCTCCAGGTCAAAGCCCTCGCGATGGCACTGTCTCCACAGACCGGATATCGTGGAATTGAACTGGCGGCTACAGTGAGACTCCATGGCCGTCGCCGAAGCCGGAGCGTGCCGCTTCACGCGCGCCTCCGTCGCTTTCTTCTCATAGCCCTTTGGAGGCATCTGGAGAGGCAAGTTGTTATTGGAGATGTATATGTATCCGGGATCGTTACGCTTGTTTGCGTAGTTCTTACAGCGCTCGCGATGCCGCCGAGCATCCGTCTCGTACCAGTAATCGGTGCAGATGGCCATAGCCAACAAGACCAGAGCGCAAAACGCCAAGAAAAGCCCCGCGCTGGTTAAAATCTTAATGGCGGCCATCTTCTCCGCTCGTTGGAGAACCCAGACAGACGCGCGGTCCTCCCTCGGCAGCCGTTGTGAAAGGCGAAGCCAGAAAACACACCGGATCTCTAGCAGTTCTCGCACGCTGACATGACCAGGCTCGACTCCAACTCGATGCGTTCTATTGTTGCAGAGCGACCGGACAGATGTGCTGCGTTTCCACCATCTGTTTTGCTTTTGAGTTGAGGAGAGGTGGAGAGATGGGAAGATGAGATGAGGAGAGGAGAGGAGAGGCGATGCGAGGAGAGGACCAGTACTGAGTGAGTGGTGCTTGGTGTGAAAGTGCAATGCGCTCTCTTTCCTCTTGGGCCTCAGCGAACTGATAAAGAGACCAATTAGTGCCTCGGGAACACGAGAAATAAGTGATAAACATGAGAGGGTCATTTATTGATTACAAATTGAGCACAGCATCACAGATCCAACCAGCTGTTTAAATATTTCTTCAAGGCTGTACCCTATTAGTTATCTTGCTCGCCTTGACTTTTAAACATCTTTCATTATTTGGCCTAATTGGTGGGGCGTTCCACGAAATGGATGCCTTTTCCATTTCGGACAGGTGATTTAAATACATTTTTTAAATAATCGGTATAACCTTTTTACTGTATAAAAAGTGTTTATTTTTACCCACTTATATCCATCAGTTGTTTACTTATATTTACAAATACCTGTATGTAACTAGAGCTGTAATTAATTTCTGTAGTTGCATGTATAATTACACCTTTGACCCTACCCCTAAACCTAACCAAAGCACCAAACTTGTCCCTAACCTTAACCATATCCCACCTCAATAGCAATAAAAGTGTTTTGCAATATAACATGAACATAAGTACATTTTATCAAACAAATATTTTTTTCTTAAGTACTTATAGCACCCAATATAAAATGGGACCCCATCTATTTTTTTCAACTTATTTTTTTTACCCAAATCTGTCTTATAAACATGTACATGGTCAGTCTTTGTTTTATAAACAGAAAAAAATATAAAAAATAAATCTCATTATACTCTCACTCTGTATGAAACTCCCAAAATGGCTATTAATCATATCTTTATTTCAAAATTCTGAAAGATAAGAAAATCTCCCAAGAACACAATCCCCAACCAATCAAATAAAATATAAGATAAAGTACTAAAAAGAGCAGTCATAACAGTACAAGAGTGCATGGAGGCATAACCTGTAAACACAACTTAAAGTCTTAATAAATACTTCAAATCAAATAAAGAATAAATTCAAAATACAAGCTTTAATTTTTTTTTCTCCAAACAAAATCAGTGTATTTGCCTGTGTTATTTGGTAACACACATTAATACAGCAAATATGGAGATAGGCCAAAAAAGCATTATGTTACCACAATAAAAGAAAAGAAAAAAAGCTAAAATTAATTCTCTTACTGTTGCTTTCTTAAGAACAAATGTCTATAGTAAAACAGTAAAAATTAGTGTTAGCTATTAATTTTCCAACAGATATGTTCACGAGAGAAACCATTTCAAATTTCAATTACAATTTCAGCATTTCCCTTTCTCAAAATTAAATATAACCAAACAGACAGAAAAAAACATGTCTTACATATTCTTTGGATTACCTGAAAAGTTTGATATATTAGCACTTTCAGAAAAGTAAACAAAACCGAATAGAAAACTGCTCAAAGGAAACTCCCAGAAGACAACACAGTGTCCTGCCCACACAGCAGACTGTCTTCTGAAACATTCCCAGCCGCAAATAAATAAAATAGTACAAATCCAACCCATACTATAAGAACTGAGAAAGTACTTGTTACTGTGCTATAACAAAACATACATTTACAGCAAAATCTCAAATTTGATAGACATTTGCCCTTCCACATCACATCCAGTGGGTGACAAGTTTTACAGTCTAAAACTTTGCATCTGTCCTTTTCAGACATTCTTGACAGTCTTGTTCTTCCAGCATTATTTTCCTTCACTGCACCTCTCCATATCTTTCTCACCATTTCCGCATGATCAGGTGCACTCAACTCTTATATTAATATACTTGTGTGAACTGTAGCAGCACTAACTTGCCACCTGCCATCCATGGAGGTGGCCCACAGAGAGGGAGAGAAGCACTGAGAAGAGTTTCAGAAGCGTGGGAGGTTCAGGCCAACATACAGGAGAATAAATCACGTTAGTACAAGCAGCCGTGTTTTAGGTGCCCATCAAAAGCGGTTTGAAGGACAAGACATAAATACTTTCAAATACAAAAAAGCGGCATAACATTGTCTAAAGTTCCGGGCAGTTTCCCACACACAGTGGGCTCTGTCAGGGCAGATGACAAAGGAAGACAACCCACAGGCTAGTCGTTATGGCAACAGTCCCTTGCCAAACAGACTGTGTTGAAATAGGACAAGTGTGAACACAAAATCAGTACCACCCCCTGATTCCCATATGACAATTCAGACCCAGACTGTGCAGTAAAAATGTGCTTGTGGCACGCATCTTGGCATAGCCGAACACTGTTGCAGAAATGCTACTTTGAACACATACAGGACTTGGAGCGGCAGGCAATGCAAGCCATTTGTGAGTATGACATATCAAAATGCAAAGACCTTGCAGACTGCATGGGACAAAATAGACTCAAAAAAGACTCTACGCAGTTGTCATCCAAGCAAACTGCATCAGCATAGAGGAACAGTAGTGGAAAGCCAATGCTCGTACACACGTCACAGAAGCACGGTCTAGGTTGCTAACGGTTCAACATGGTGGGGAGTCCATCTCAAGAGAGTGATTTAGCATAATGGTTCCTCCGCATGGGCATGTAACAGCAATAGGTGGTAATTTAGCAGGTCATGTGCAACATATGCTGGAAACATCAAACCCTCATTATTGAATGCATTTTCCTACTTCGGGAAGGTACTGTATATGCAGTGTCATTCTGACATGAAAAGCAGAACTGCTAAATGTCATTTAGAGTCCATTAACTTTAATTCAATAGAAAAGACCTGTTTCGAAAGGCACTCACTCAACATACAGCACTTTGGTGTCACAAGCAAACTACTGTATGGCTCTACGTCTAAAAAATGAAAAATAAAAACACAAAGACATTTTAGCAATTTAATAAAACTGAAATAGAAAAAGCTGTTAATGGTTAAATGTAGATCAGAACATGGCCCTCAAATGTACTGAAGAAAGGTAAATCTGTTTTCGTCCCTTAAAGGGATAGTTCACCCTCAGTTGGTCCCTAGTGACTCACGTAGCGTTTTTTCCCATACTATGGAAGTCAATGGGGACCAGCAACTGAAGGCGAACTACTCCTTTAAAGGGATAGTTCAACTCGAAATAAAAATTGTCATCTTTTACTCACCCTTGTATTGTTCCAAACCAACGTTACCAACATTATTCAAAATATCTCGTTTTTTATTTTTTGGGTGAACTACCCCTTTCATTGAAGTAAGGTGTTTTCAGAATTTCTGTTTTTATTTGCACTGAAAAGGAGTCACTGGGAATTGTGATAATCTGTTATTAAAGGTGTAGCCACCTAAGATGTAAATTCTGTCATCATTTATTCACCCTCATGTTGTTCCAACCCTGTATGAATTTTGTTCAGCTGTTGAAAATAAAAGATATTTTGAAAAATGGTAGCAGTTGATAGCCATTGACTTCCATAGTATAGAAAAAAATACTACTGTGGAAGTCAGCAGCTACTGTCAACTGCTTGGTTACCAACATTCTTCAAAATGTTAGTAAAGGATGAGTAAATAACAGAATTTAAATTTTTGGATGAACTACCCAAACAGCTTTTCAGCAGTAGAGAGAAGAGACACTTTGCTAGGAGGTGAGCAAATGATTTAGATCTGTCAGCTGAACTGATTAATAAATTTCTAAAAGGAACACAATGCTGGAAGCAGTGCTACCCCAACAAGTAAAAGCTGCACACATATAAATCAGACGTCACAACAGTTTGAAATCAAACTGTAATATTTCTTTATTTCAAATATAACATTGGGAGGACTTAAAAGTTAAACATTTTTCTTTCAACGTGGCATTGTTTACAGAATAAATATATATAATCTCTTTTCAAATATTTACAATCTGGCAAAGACTGTTCTGACCTGCCATGTGACACGTTCAGAACATTCTTTTCAGTAACATTCCATATACAAAACTCTTAAACAGACAATCCATTTATCAACTATTTTATCTTTTTAAAAATATGACTGAAATGGCACCAAGTCAGTTAAGTAAACGAAGTGTCTGATTATGAATCCATCGATCCTAAATCACTCAAAACTGTATTGCAATGCCAGGACCACAATGAACTGTACAGAAAATCAGTAAATTAAAGCTAAAATGCAGCAGTGTAGTGGCTATCAGGACACAATCAGTAACAAGACTAAACACTGTAAGAAAAGACAGACATCACAATTTAAAAAATAACTGAGGAATACCTTAAAATAAGGCCAGTTAAGTATTTCAAAAGTGTTTGACAACAGGAGTGTGTTCATTGATGCATGTGCAATTAGGAATATGTAGTCATGCAAAGTGTGGATGTCTTGAGCAAATGAAGCATGAAATGAGCTTGTATAGATTTAACTTCAACAGAAAGACTTATAAAAGTGAAGCAGTATTAGTTTATAGAAACGTAATGACCATCAAAAATCTGATTATGTAAGCATATGTGCTTGTCTCTTAATAAAGTATAAAGTGTTGACTTGTGAAACCTGCATGTGCAGTATTCCATACAATTAAAGCAAATCACATTGATGTAACCTACTGACATTGGAAATGCGTTTGACAAAAAAAACAAAAAAAACGTCAGAAACATGAACAAGAATGCAAACTAGTACCAAATGCAACCACTGTTATTTTGGAGCACCTTTTGCACAAACCTGTATTTCCCTTCAATTCTCAACTTCAGGCATGAGTTCAGTTTTAATCCGGACACAGAAGTGTATGAAGGATAAGGCTAAAATCACATGGACACAGATTCAAACACCTGATTGTCAAGGCTGTTTCTTTCTTAGGTCTTTCCTCACATGGTCTTTGGGGGGTGACAAAAATTATTTAAAGCATAACCAGTGGAGTGAACTGTCCCCAAGTCCTCCAACATGCTAGGTAGCACTCTAAATGCCCCTTGATAAAAGCAGTGCTCATCTGTGGCTAGTCCATGACGACTGAGAGAAGAGCCATGACTGCTATCCCACAAAACAACAGCAGAACCTGTAGAAAGGAGTTCCTGTGGGAACAGGGTACACGATCATGGACATTCAGTTTAATTAATGTGAAGTATGGCAGGATTTTACTGTGGGAGACAAACAGACAGAAAGACCCCATTCTCAGGGAAGTGGACACCTTACCTAGGGTTGGTCTCCTGTAGCAGATCAGGTACAACATTGACCAACGCAATGTAGAGAAAGCCACCTGAGGTGAAGGGCAGGATCCAGGCAGTGGCATTCTCTAGAAAGACACATGAGCAGAACCAACACTGAAGAATGTGTTTGATAAGGTGCTTATGTGCTTATGTGTTTTCCACAAATAAAAACACTCATTTATTTATTAAGTATCAGTAGCTGCTAAAAGCCATGTTAGGCATGGGATGGCAAGTCACAAATAAGGAAGAACAACATTGCAAACAACAACAAATGCTGACAATCAGAAGAAACATGAAAAAGCTTAAAGATACAATACATCTCTTAAGCCTTATACAGACTGCACGATTATAGCAATATATGATCATTGCAAATCACACTGTGCGACATGCATCTAATAAACTTGGGTACGACATGCATGTAGACTGTACGATGATGACACCTACTGACTCGTATGCACGTTACTATAGAAGAATAAAATGTCATCAGCATGCGCTAGTGGCAAACAAAAAGAGCATGATGAAATCACACTTAGGCAGTTGTAGTTTTTATGTGTGCTGAAAAAAAAGTGGAGGAGCTTGAGGTAAGCAGTTTTGTGTTTTAGCACAATGTTGCGTTGATTTCATGTCACATTTTTATTGGCTGCAGTAAACGTGGGCCATAGCAGTAAACACACTGTGCGATGATCATGCTGAATTTCTGACACTGTCAGAAAATTATCGTATGCTATCTTTGGTCGCAAGACCATGACAACGGCCGTCTTTGAACCTCTCTCACTGTGCAACATAGGACCACCGATTAGGAGCCACAATCACAGAAATCGCCACGATTGTTTCACGATTCATCTTGGACAGCCGAAAATTGTGCAGTGTGTCTCGGGCTTAATGCTCACAAAGGTTGCATTTATTTAAACTACTGTAAAAACAGTAATATGAAATATTATTACAATTTAAAACAAGTGTTTTCTATTCTCAGCAACCATTACTCCATTACATTATTGTCAGTCTTCAGAAATCATTCGAATATGCTGATTTGGTTCACAATAAAGATTTATTATCATTATCAGTGTTAAAAATAGTTGTGCTTAATAATTCTGTGGAAACCATGATAATTTTTCTTCAGTGTTCTTTGATGAATAGTAAGTTCAAAAGAACAGCAATTATTTGAAATAACATTATTTATTGCTTTCTTACTAAATACAAGTTTTCATTTTTTGTTTTATTAGAAAAATCATACTGACCCTAAACCTTTGAACAGTAGTGTATAGACTGAGAGAAGAAAGATGTCTGAGGACTGTGGTGTCTCACCTGCCCCATGCTGTGACTGGGAGCAAAGAGCAAAACATGCCCCCATGACTCCTCCTAACGCTGTAGAGAGCTGCATACGGACAGCTTTCCTGCGGTCAAATCCTGCTCGCAGCAGAATGGCAAAATCTCCCACCTTTCCATGAAGACAGAAATGTGTGCACAGCAACAGAAATTGGTAAGTATTGAGTACTATAAAGTATTGAGACATTTCACATGCAGTAATGACTCCTTGCTCCTTCCAAGTCACTAATAATAAACTGAAAAAATGAAATGCATTGTTCCTGTATACTAATTACCTGGTTGAAACTCAAGAGACAGAGAAAGAGAGAAAGATACTGAGATACGTACCTCATGAGGGATCTCATGAAGCAGAATAGCGAATGTTGTTAAGAAACCGACCTGTTAGAACAAGTAAAATAAGGTATTGTAAATATATTGCAGTATACGCTTGTTTTCTAATTCAACCATGGTAGGGCAGCAAAACCATATTTTATAATCCAGACAATGTTTATTTGCCACATATGTTTAACTGAATGTCAACAGCAACTATGGGGGAGGTAGCAAAAAACGTAAAATGGCACAGTTCTCCATCAATACTCTTCCTTGCATTTCTGCAGCCAAATATGTATGTCCAGGCCAGTGAGCAAATGTGTAAACGTATTTTTCAGTGCAAGTTTTCAGTGGTTTCTGTTGCACCAAGTCCATTTCCTCTGAAACTCCCGCCCCACGCATGCTGGGAGCCTTATGCTTCTCCACCTGGACTACCAACTTCACAAAGCCATATAAATACTGCAGCACTATAAATATTCTCACACATCACATAAACATCTCTATCTCACTGTTTGTAATGATCACCACTGGCCAAAAGAATTATGGGGGATGCGATCAGTTTAAGGTTTAAAATGCTTAAAAGTGGCCAAACCACATTATATTTACACAGGAACTCTGAATCTATTTATAAAACACATGAAGTCATAATTACCAGACATCCAACTGCCCTACACAGACCTGTTCACATTAAGCAAAGATATGAACTAGTCATTAATTGTGCACTCTATAGCAGGCTGTGCTAGCAGCAATTGGCTTTCCTTTAGCATTACTTTATTGAGTTCTGTAGTAGTAAAAATTAAGGCTGAATCCCATTTATATGGAATTGATCTCTGTTTGCTCTTACCTTTCGGCTTACTAAGAAGCTTCCTGCCACTGCCAGCCCATGAGTGAAGTTATCAATGCAGTTAGCAAGAAGGTTTAGATAACCACTTGTCTGAAAAAATAAAGAAACAATGTAAGAGAAAAGATAATAGGTAACAGACACTTTACAAATGCTGTATGATTGCTTCCAAGGAAACTGTCCTAGTACTTGTCTCTAATAATCTAATAACCACTTAGACCTTTTATTGTGCACAAGGCATGATTTGTGTGTGCAGCTTACCTTTATTTTCTTTGGCTCTGTGTAAAGGCTGAGGTCAGTCTTTGGCTTGGAGTCGGAGTTGTTGTTTGAGCAGATGCCATTTGTTTGTGGGGACACAGAGACCTCGCTGCTCAGATCTGTTGAAGATGACTAGTTTGGAAAGAGAGAGAACACCACAGTAAGTCTTTCTAACAAATCTGGGTCTCATTTCACAGCATTCAAGAGCAAATAGACAATTTTACCTACTATCAAATCAAGATTAAATCGGATACCAAGAAAAATTAACCAGGTACACTACTATTCAAAAGTTTGGGGTCAGCAAGATTGATTGATTGATTAATTAACACTGATTTAGCAAGGATGCATTAAAGTAATCAAAAGTGACAGTAAAGACTTTGACATTGTTACGAAAGATTTCTATTTCAAATAAATGCTGTTTTTCCATTTTCTATTCAAATAAATCTGGAAAAAAAAATGTCACACTTTCCACATTACTATTAAGCAACACAACTGTTTTTAACATTAAGAAATGTTTTTTGAGCACAAAATCAGCATATTAGAAAAAGATCATGTGACACTGAAGATGGAAATAATGGATGCTGAAATTTCAGCATTGTTGTCACAGGAATAAATTACATTTTTAAAATAATAATATATCATCAGTATATAATCAGTCATTTTAAACAGTAACACTTCACAATATTAGTTTTTACTGTATTTTTGAAAATAAATAAATACAGCCTTGATGAGATGAGAATAAGAGACTTCTTTCAAAAAGATTTCAAAATCTTACCAAACCCTAAACTTTTAAAAGGTTTTGTATAAGACAAAGGGTGGGGGGGGACTGGACAGGGCACTGCAAGCCCCTCTGTTTGGGTGTGATCTGAATGTCCAAGGCACTCAAGACTCACGCTAAAAAAAGTGAGAGAGCTGATGTCATGTCTACACTAGAAAGGTAAGCAGAACAAAATTGTAATTCATTTGTTTTAGGAAGCATCTAAAAGCAAATATTTCAAGGCCTTAAGCTGTTATATCCTTCAGGGTGGAGCCCGAAAAGTGAAATAAGGTGTGCGTGTGTTTAACTGACTGATGCAATATGGTGATGCAATACGCTGAAATAAGGCCAGAATAAAAGGGGTTTGGGGTTCTTTCTGAATGCCAGAAACAGTCCTGTGGGTATTTGAATGGGACATGAGTTGTAAAGTTTTAAATATCCGTCTGACACAAACAGTGATTCACGATTCGTGACACCTACAACATTTCTATAGCATCAATTATTCAATCAGGACTATTCCCTCTCTCTCCGTGTTTTCACTGAACATCTTAATCTTTAAATCAACAAGTTTAAACGAACACAATTTAACAGGTTTGCTTCACTTAAATGTGTGGTTCTTCTCACGTAGCATCAATCGTATGCATGTACCATGTAATTTTCATGCATGAGTGATAACAGATTAGCTTGCACAAGTTGTCAATATTTTTAGTTTTCACAAGCACTGTTAATGATACACAAAAGTAATGTGATTATCATATTCAGCATGTCAAACTTCATAAACGTTAACAATAAAAGTGAAACAAAAACTTTTCAATTACACACACACACACATACAAAAAAACTAATAAGAGTGCATTTAGAGCCGCAATAAACCAGTCAGAAGTTTAAAGACATTTAAAAACTGATGAACTTTTTCCAGAAACTCAACATCAAAGACAAAGCTAGTGTTAATTTTGTCAGCTATTTTCAATTTTAGTCTTAGTCCCGTGTTAAATGTCCTTGTTAGTTTTTATCATACAGGTGCATCTCAATAAATTAGAATGTCGTGGAAAAGTTCATTTATTTCAGTAATTCAACTCAAATTGTGAAACTCGTGTATTAAATAAATTCAATGCACACAGACTGAAGTAGTTTAAGTCTTTGGTTCTTTTAATTGTGATGATTTTGGCTCACATTTAACAAAAACCCACCAATTCACTATCTCAACAAATTAGAATACTTCATAAGACCAATAAAAAAAAAAACATTTTTAGTGAATTGTTGGCCTTCTGGAAAGTATGTTCATTTACTGTACATGTACTCAATACTTGGTAGGGGCTCCTTTTGCTTTAATTACTGCCTCAATGAACTTTTCAACGACATTCTAATTTATTGAGATGCACCTGTATTTAGTCAACCTTATCCTATTTGGTTTTAGTCGACTAAGGCCCGGTTTCATAGACAGGGCTTAGAAGGATTAGGCCATAGTTCAATTAGGACATTTAAGTAATTTTTATAAACATGCCTTAGAAAAAAACATTACTGGTGTGCTTCTTAAGACAAAACAAAGGCACTGACATGTTTTAAGATCAGTCAGTGCAAGTTTCTTTCAGTTGAAACAGCTCAAGATTTACATTTTAGTCTAGGACTAGGCTTAAGCCTTCTCTGTGAATCCGGGGGGAAAAGTCTCAGCATTTTAGTCTAGGTTTAGTCAAAGAAAACATGACATTTTAGCAATAAGATTATTATTAATTAACCATACAGCAGTATTCATTTTGGCAGCCATTCTTAATTTAGTCTTACGCAAATGTACATTTTAGATATATTTAGTCAACCTTGTCCTGTTTTTGTTTAGTCAAGTTTAAGTCAATGAAATGTATGAGCATTTTAGTCAGGTTTTAATCAAATTTTCGTCATGCTGTATTATGGTTAAACTGATCAAAATTATTTTTGCTGAAAATTATAATCGTAATGATTGTTGCCATTTGAGAAATTTACTTTTGCATTTCAGGCATTGCACTTTCACCAGTAAGCACAAATCAATAGCATGTGGACTCATACATTGGTGTGTTTTACCTCATCTAGGCCCGGTTGCCCTCAGTGCAAGTTTCTTTCAGTTGAAACAGCTCAGACTTACATTTTAGTCTAGGACTAGGCTTAAGCCTTGTCTGTGAAACCTGGGGCTAGTGTACTGATTTATTATAGGCTTTTTATTACTTGTCCTGTTTTTGTCTAGTCAAGTTTAAGTCAATGAAATGTATGAGCATTTTAGTCAGGTTTTAGTCACATTTTCGTCATGCTGTATAATGGTTAAACTGATCAAAATTATTTTTGCTCAAAATTATAATCGTAATGATTGTTGTCATTTGAAAAATTTACTTTTGCATTTCAGGCATTGCACTTTCACCAGTAAGCACAAATCAATAGAATGTGGACTCATACATTGGTGTGTTTTACCTCATCTAGGCCCGGTTGCCCTCAGTGCAAGTTTCTTTCAGTTGAAACAGCTCAGACTTACATTTTAGTCTAGGACTAGGCTTAAGCCTCGTCTGTGAAACCGGGGGTTAATGTTACAATCGCAAACAATAAAGTTGAGATGATAGAACATAGACCGGCTGAGTGACACTTTCATTTAGATCGCTAAACTCCAGCTTGTTTGACGTGTTTTCAGATCATTGGTGGCGGCGCTTCCGCAATGAAGAGCGAGCGCGTCTTAAAATAAGCAAAACACCGGGCAGAAAATGTATCCTTATAACAGGGAAGCTCTGATTTGGGGATTTGAATTCTTGATATCTGGCAACCGCACACATGAAAGCTCTTGTAGTAGAGGTGACATTTTGTCTCCTTTTTTGACGAAAATAAAAAAAGTATATCTTTTTGAATACATTTTAATCTCGTCTTATTTCGTCAACGAAATTGCATGTTGATATAGTCTTAGTTATCGTTTATTGACCTTATTGTCATCTTGTCTTCGTCATGGGAAAAAAGCTCGTCAACGGACATTTTTCGTCATACTTTTCATTAACGAAATTAACACTAGACAAAAACACTTTGCTTTACAAATATTTACAACACTTAGGTCATTGTTTACAAAACAAGAATGCTTAGTTAAAGGAACACTCCCCTTTTTTTGAAAATAGGCTCATTTTCCAAATCCCCCAGAGTTAAACAGTTGAGTTTTACCGTTTTCGAATCCATTCCATCCCATACCATGGGTGCAACAGGCATAATGATATTACGCAGCGCCTGAAAATAGTCCCCAGCACGCTCCCTGTGCAAGCAGGTGGTCACGTTGGTTATGTTGACGGAAGTTAGCCTATTTTCAGGCACTGCGTAATATCATTGCGCCTGCTGCACCGATGGTACAGCAGCAAAGTTCCTTGATTATTACGCCGGAATGAGAGTATAGTTCCTAGCCATATCGACCTAGAAAAAAATCACAACTTTTCATTTTCTGTATGAAAATGTCTTAGTACATGATGTAACTACAGAAGAGTCAAGTTTTAAATAGGAAAAATATAGAAACTCTTTGGTCATTTTTGAGCGAGATGCTAACGGTCTAATCAGATTCAATGATCTATGCTAAGCTACAGCTAAAAGTGCTACCGCCAGACCCGGAAAATTAGCCTATTTTCAAAAAAAGTGGAGTGTTCCTTTAAAGGTCCTGTGAAACCACAAACTACTATTCCATCAGCCAGTACTCAAAAGCACTTGTAACTTTTTTTGTAGTTAAATAGAAAAAAAGAATAACAATTTGACTCTAATTGTATACTACCGGATGGTTAATGTGGATGTATAATGAATGTGTGTGAGTCTGTAGAGTGCATAACTCCAACATCGTGCTTTGGCTCCCCCATGAGGTTCAGAATTGCATTGTTCCAATGTGGACACGCATCAATTGAACTGATTCAAAGTGCTGTAATATGTACTAAAAGCACATGTAACTTACTTCAGTCCTTTGGCAGGTAGCTTTGCTCTCTGGGTCACTGTCTTCATCTGGGAACACCTTTTCCAAAATCAGAAAGGACAGCAGACCCC
Source organism: Sinocyclocheilus anshuiensis (assembly GCF_001515605.1). NCBI lineage: Eukaryota > Metazoa > Chordata > Actinopteri > Cypriniformes > Cyprinidae > Sinocyclocheilus > Sinocyclocheilus anshuiensis. The sequence goes on from NW_015552540.1 coordinate 1,158,754, forward strand.
CTATCACCCACAAACCCTGTGTATGATAGTGCCTGTGGGACCCATCTATCCAACACATGCAAACACAAATTTTATTAATTTTTAAAGAAAATTTAAGAAAATAATTAAACTTCATTAAGCTCTGTCCAATTCTGTTATTGTTAACTAAAACTATTTAAAAACATTTAATTAAATGAAATAATATATCAGTATAAGATGAAAAACTTTATAAAAGAATAACTGTATAAAAGAAATGTTGCATTGGAAACTGAAATACAATAAGCTACCATTACTAAATTAAACTGAAAAATAAATCTAAATGAAAACGTTAAAAAAAACTAATAAAAATGATAATGCACAATTACTAATATTAAAATGAAAACTGAATATATAAAAGTAAATAATCGTATCCTTGTATACTATAAATACTAAAATAACAGTCTCTGCCTTAAAAACTGTACTGTATATTGACTAAACCTGCCTTTATTAATAATATTTGACAAGCTTTCAGTATTATAATATCAAATAAAAATATCACCTACAATAGTATTTAAAAAAATAAAACACCCAGAGTGGACTTTTTTAAAAATGTTAATAGCACTGTGTGAGCCTTGAATCCCAAAAATGAAGACATAAGATCAATAAAGGGACTAACATTTGCTCCAAAGTAAATGTTACTAAGTGCCATTTTCCATATCGATTTCAGTACCACAGTAAATTTGAGAAACTGAAGCAGAGTTACCAGAGGGAAAAGGGTTTAGCAAAAGGTCAATTACTACACACTATTGATGTCAAAATGTTAAAAAGGCATAGTTTCATGCAAAACAATGTAAGGGATTCCCATTAAGGAGAGAGAAACAGGGGGAGGGGATGAATTACAAAACCACACTCCCAAACTTCTAGAAGTCACAGGAAGGGTTATTAAAAATAACAGACCAAAAAGAAACAGAAACAGAGATAAGACTAAGAAACAGAAAGAGCACACAGATGATGATTAATGCATGAGCATCAGCAAGTGTTATATATAATGTGAGAATTCCCACCAGGACTGGAAGTGTAAGCCCAGGCTTCAGGAAGGAGGTGGAGAAACACGTCGCCTAAGAGACCACCAATGGCAAAACTCAGCAGCTTCTTCAGCTTCTGACACCCAGCTGCAAACAGTAAAGAGCATCAGTGGAAGTTTATGAACAAACATTAGCAGAAATGCTTGATATGCAACACTCCAAAGATCTTGCTGTGTTAAGCAAATTGAGCAAATCCTTCACATAAAGCAGATGGTGAAACCGCCATACAGTTGCAAAATCATTCTACAAGCTCTTACATTTAATTATTATTTGTTTTTTTCTTACAGCTTAAGTTCTGAAGCTGCACAGCTTTAATAAGCAAGTTTTGCAACCGTAAAGAGTTTATGGTAATATACAGCAACAGACATATATTATCTAAAGCCATTACTCCACACTGCTTTGAAAATCATGTGGTCAGTCTCTGTGGTACAGGACACACCTAAACCACTTATAATTCAGTCTAACCCTCTACCCCCCTGTCCACTGTAACCTATACCGGTAGATCAGAACAGACCTTCTCTTAAGCTACTCTACTTCCTGACTGGGATCCATTGCCAGACTCCAATCTATTTCTGCATGACTGATATCATCACAGACAAAAGCTTCAGTGAGCAGCACTGCCCTCTGGAAAGATCTTTAGAGTGCGACATATCAACCATATAATGTTACTGCACACTTTTTGGCATCCAATTATGGTTCTGTTGGTTCTTCTATTGAACGTCCACTACATCAAGAACTATTTAGATAAGACATGACAGGTGTAGCTGAACAAATTCTCTCATAGCTCAAGCATGCTCACACAACACATTTTTCTCAGTGATCGCTGGATACTGTCTCTGCAAGATTCTTTATATCAGTTTGGGGAAGATTCCTAAATGTAATCTAATATACACACATAGTTTGAGGAAGATTCCATGATGTCAGTCCCCAAAATGAACAGGTACGCTTATGAATTTAACATGTAAAATGTTGCATTTTCTGTGTCTCCTATTAAAAACGAAACCATAGATAAATCTAATAATTTTGTTAACTGTACCTACCCAACTATAACCTTCTTCCAGTCAACAGCAATGTCATTTTGACCATTAAGTGCCTAAAGCTAGTAGCCGAGTAAGCGGTGAAATATTTTAGCTTTGCTTACACATTGTCAGCTACCTAACAAGCCAGTCTTCCCTTGCAGACGCCAATAAAGTGCAAAAGCATAGTGAGAAGCGTAGTATATCCAGGGTGAACCAGTATTATTTAAAGGGGTCATATGATGCGATTTCAATTTTTCCTTTCTCTTTGGAGTGTTACAAGCTCTTGGTGCAACAATTTTTAAGACTGCAGAAATACGTTAATTCAGTATACACATTATCCCACCGGTATATACAATTGTGACTGACCATAAAATACAATTTTTCACACACTCTTCCAAAAAAATAAAAAAATATATTGATTATTTCAAAGCGTTACTAATGACACATCATTTGGATATTTTCATGTCTGGGAAAAATTTGGGATTAAACGGGTTAAAATGCGTTTTAACCTTAAACCGCATAAACATTTCATTACACCAAATACACAAAATAATGTTCTTTTTAGCAGCACCCCTTTAATATAAAATAATAAATAAAATAATTAAATTGGACTTGACACCTTACAAAATTAGTATTATAACTGTGGCTGGGAAATTACTTTACCATGGTACGAAAAACAAAAAGTGGAACCAGGCATAAGCAGGGAAAAAAGAACATGAGCTTAAAGTGAAAGGAGCTCTGCTTTAATGTAACCAAACAACTGAAGACCTAAATCAGTCTACAAGCCGGTTCTCTGTTGCTTGTATTAATAACAAACACGTGTCTATTTGTCACACTAGGCCTGATGTGTGACCAGAACATTTGAACAATCACCTAATTTTTTCCTTTCTGCTCGCAAACTATAGATGACCTGCACAGGGCCAGAAAGACTCATAATTTTTCCACCTCTGATAGAATGAATAAAGAAGAGACACAAAATACTAGATCTCTGCCCATTAGTCTGCATAAGGACACTGCTGTGAATATCTGGACCAGCTCTGAATGTAACACAATGCTACCTCTACCTGATCTGCTTAGCATGTAACCTGATCCTAGATTAGCTGTTACAATGAGCTGTTTACATACACAGAAGACCTATATCACAAAAGCATGCAAGCATAAGTTTGACTTACCCTCAGTTTTCAAAGCTGTTCCAGCTTCATTGGGTATCACTAAGAGTGGAAAGATGCCACTGAGTCCGACGGCGATCGATCCCACAAGGGAGCAGAACCAAACATCTAGGTTATCTATGGAGAACAGCTCATCCAGGTACTGGAGGTCTAGAAGGTTCTTAATGCCCCATGGTCCAGGTCCAGGTCCTGGTCCTGGTCCTGCAGGTGCAGTCTTTGCTTGGGCCACAGCAGTCTGAGCCATCATCTTCCCACCAAGGGATGATGCCAGTAGGGCGGCGCCAAGGAGCAGCACAGCAAATGCCCAAACGGGCTTCTCAGGTCCTGCACTCATCAGCCCAGACCTCCGCAAAGTACTTGGAAGAAACATGTAGGGTGCTGTAAGGCAGAGAGGAACCTTCAAACAAAATTTCATGAAGTGGAAAGATTAGTTGAGTTTCAATGAGGTTCAGGGTTTCTTAGTCCCAGATGAAACAAATAGGCTAGTTAGTTTGTGTTAGCGAATTAAAACAATTTAAACAAACACAAAAAATCTTACAGTCCTCAAACTTTTAAACAGTAGTGTATTTCTTTGTTTTTTGCACAGTTACATCTCTAAAACTGTATTACTACTGAATGCATATAAATTCTAAAACTTACTACTCACACTCACTATTTTTTATTATTTGAAACATTTTTCCCACAGCAACTACCACAAGGATGCAAGTTAATTTGCTTTACAAGTTCAATATGTGTTGTAATTCTTTTACAGCAACTTGTTAACAACACCTTCAAAATTAATGTACTGTGTCTGTAAGAAATCTATGTTGTTAAACAAAATACAAAAGTGTCTTCAAGCAATGTTATCCAAAGACGTATATTTAAAAAAAAAAAAAAAAAAAAAAAAAAACACATTTGAAATTCCAGGGGAAGCCATGGTGAAGTAGCCCTCTAGCTGGATATGGTGACTAAGTGCTTCCACTCCTATCCACCACCCGAAAAAACACAGTATACACCACATAAAGAGACAGCCATTTAAAAGACAATGGCAATGTGAGTCACAACCTACAAACAACACCACACCTTTTAGGTCGTTACTGCCAACACGGGAAAATAATCTACATAGAGATGAAAACATGATATCAGATAATGCATTAGAGTCAGGCCTAACACAATCCCTTCAAATAGTTTTAAGTAGCACCCATAATGAGGATAAATGTGTTCACCGGTCTTCAGCAGCTGATCTGATATACAGTATTGAAACATTGCATGAGTTTAAATTGTCTTTATTGCAGAAATATATATAAAGAATATACACGTCAAAACAACATACTTTAGTTTTAACAGTTGTGACTGCCACTAATAATGTCCGTTATGGTTGGACAAAAATGCAAATGCAACATTCAGAGGACGGTCTGTGGACGTGCAGGAGTTGAGGGAGCGGCGAGATTCCTGACAAATCCCAGCCCCGCTGGGCTTTAAAAACACTCAAAAGTTTGCCACGTTTCTGTGTTTGGCTGCTTAACTAATTAAACAGCAAGAAGGCCCAAAGGCAACATCGTCAATTTTATGTGATACTTATGGGCGATGAGTAGCCTGTCTATACGCAGAAACTCGCAAAACACAACGTTGTTGCAGTGTTTCTGATAAAAGCAACGGTGCACGCAAACTACCTCGATACAAAGTTGCGTGCCTTGAAAAACAAATCACTGTCTACAAGATTCGCAGCAGCGATAAATAAACAAACGTTTTGTCTTACCCGGTTGAAATTCCTACAGTTTTTACTCCGGCTTGACCCTGCCATCCAGGCACTTCTGTCTAAGAGCAGGAGCACTGCAGCAGACAGTCTCCTGATTTCCCTCCTGAAGGATTTTCCACTGTCAGCCACGTCTCACCAACCGGAAGTGCATTTCCAGACTGTGCAGAGAGGGGTGGCCTGGCCTGAGCGCGCGCTAACCAAGAGAGGAGGAGACTCAAGTAGAAAACATGTGGAGAACGTGCTGGATGTAGATGGTTGTTTAACCCGCTGTAAAAATGGCAAAAGGTAATAATGCAAAAAGTACATTCGTTTTGGGGGTCGAACACAGACTCGTTTTTATCAAAACTAATTTTCCATATCTTTATAGTGTTTAACATGTCTGTCTGTCTGTCTGTCTGTCTATCTATCTATCTATCTATCTATCTATCTATCTGTCTGTCTGTCTGTCTGTCTGTCTGTAAGAACATCTAAGCATACTCAACTGTGCTATTTTAAGACACCATAAATATGAACTACACTGTGCTTTTAATATACTATCTCTGTATTAAATTTTTTTTTTATTTAGTTACCACTTGAACCCATCTTTCATACACTTTTAAATATACTCATCATACATAGAAAATAGACCTATGAATTATTTAAAATATAAGAATAATATATAATATATATATATATATATATATATATATAAATAAAGTATTTGTAATACTATTAGTAATACATTTCAAATGTATTGTAACTTTATTTATTTTGGCATTTTTGCCTTTATTGTGATAGTACAGTGTAGAGTACACTGAAAGCGAAGTGGGAGAGAGAAAGGGAGGCGGGATTGGGAAGGGTTCTTGAGCCAGGATTCAAACTCGGGACGCCTTCTTTCAAGAACAAGACTTTCGATGCTGACCTTCACGACATGTTAATGGTGTCCTTTAATAGTACAATCTAGTACATTATTAATATGTCATTAGTAGCACTTTTTACACATTTAAAAAATATAGCACATGTACTTTATGCTAAAAGTATACTTGCTGTTAAATTATAATTTTAGTACACATTTAACCTGCACGTTTGCCACCAAAAATGTTTAACACATCCTAAAATTAGACCTATTGTAGTCACTTCATGAAGCTGTTGTTTTCCATCATTAAAAAATGTACTATTTTAATGTTAGAAATAATATGTTTGATTAAAATTACTTTAAATGTAATTCATGTAAATGTAAACAACCACAGGGTTTTACTTGTAATTAATACATTTCTACTGTATTTTTCATGAAAATCCATTAAAGTAGAACTTAGTGATGGTATATCTAAAAATCCATTAAAATTGTATGTAAAGTGTTCATAGCACACTTAAATAATGCACTTATAAAACACTTCCGTATATTTGGTTTACTTTATCTGACTACACTTAAAATTGATTTAAGTGTTAGTGCTAATTAGTGCATTTATATTACGTGTAAGTACCACAGTCTGGAGAATGTACTTTATTGTAAATATGCTTTTAATAAGTGTATCTATTGTGTGTAACTTTTACAATTTTATTTAGCACAACAAATAAGAATGTGCTACAAATGTACTTGCTTGTATTTAAGTAGTTTTTAGTACATTCAAGTATATTTAATTTTTACCTGGGTATATGAGATTCTTTCTTCTGCAGAACACAAATATGAGCATATATTGAAGAACGTATTTAACATTGAATATGTTCAACAACATTGGACCACTTTGATTTTCAATACACGGACAAAACTTTTTTCAAAATATATTCTTTTGGAACAACATGAGTGTGAATAAATTAAGAGTTTATTTGCAAAAACAGATAACTCCATTTCTAAAAATGTTTTTTATTGTTATCATATTTTCATTGTGTTTTATTGTGTTAGTTAGCTAGTATGTATTCGTTATGTTTTACCTAATCAAAATAACCCAACTGCAGTTTGATTGAGATTAATTGGAATGCACAATAAAAAAACATGATTTTTGAAAATCGTTAAAAACGGAGTTATCTGTTTTTGCAAATGAACTCTTCAAATGATGACAGATCTTTCTTTAATTTTTGGGTGAACTATCCCTCTGTTTGGTCATGTATGCTGCTCCTGACCACAAGATGGCGCAGTTGATTGATGTGTAATGTCTGGAACACAGAACACAACATTTATTAGGCCCTATCCAGGGGCGGATTTAGTGAATTGGGGGCCCCAGGTAGGGTTGCCAACTTCAGAAAATGAAAATAAGGGACAATCAAATATAACATGTTTTTCTCTATTTAACAACATTACAATAGTGAAAGACGACTTCCCTTACTGATCATGTCTCTTGCACGGCGGGATGTTGGACTCGTGAAAAATAATCAGGTATTTTGTATTCACCAAAACTGATTTACTGAAGTGAAAACACAGACGGAATTGGCGTTAGCGCGAGCGCCGCTTGCTGTGAGGCGGGAGCGACGAGCTGGCAGAGGATTGAGAGGATTTCTGATTTACTTAGTCACCATGAAATCAAAATTGAATACTGTAGTGTTTATTATAAATAATTTATCTGTGCACTTCATTATTTTTTTTTTAAATTCATGTGCCCTTGTAATCTTTAATCAAAAACGTTAGCCTCCCCTCCCCCTCAAAACGACTCCTCTACTCTTCCGGTCACGAGCTATGGCGCAAGGGCGGAGCTATCTGGAACTGCCAGCAGCTGCAGTGACATCAGTGACGTTTGGAATAAACAACAGAGGGAAAAGCTGAAGCTGATGCTTCACTTTATAGCACTGACACGAGTCATAAGGGAGTAAGTTACATTGAAAATATTTTAGGATATTATGACAACATTACTCTTAGAACATCGCAAACTAATTATTATTTTTTTTCATGAATATGACAACCTGATGGAGGACGCGCTCAGTCATTCAGGCAGTCTCTCTCTCTCTCTCTCTCTCTCTCGCGCGTGCGCACACGTGCGCTGTTTAGGCATGTTTTGTGCCGTTGATCAACTAACTGCAAACTGGCATTCAGATCTGCCTCCATTTTGTTGGCAACGCCCCAACTTCCAACGATCCAATCAATTCCCGAAGGATGAAATCAAGTCCCGCCCTCTCATTTCAGATGCCGTTTCACTCAGATATATGTCACAGCAGAGAAGAAAAGACAATCGCTACTTCCGTTTCATGCCGACTTTAACATATACTTGCATTTGCGAGAAAAAAAGTCAGAATTGTGAGATAAAATAAATAAATGTTATGTAAAAATGTTAATAGTAAGGTTTAAATAATATTTCTAATAGTAAGGTTTAAATAATATCTCATGCTGTAACTGTAGGGCTAATACAATACGTCCCCTATGAACAGCATATGTGAATATTATGTAGACCTATTGTTTAAATCGAATTTATGCTTTAAAAGTAATCATAGCAGTTTTCATCCATAGTATGTCCATTTAAACGTCTGCGTTTAGCTTCAAATGGCGTCTTTGACGACAGTATTCTATAAAAATTATTTGCATTCCGATCTTGACATCAAAAGGCACAAAAAAAATTTTTTCTTTTATTCCATGGATTTTACCCATTTACCTCCACTTGTTCCCAGTGTTTTTCTGCAACCACTATGCGCGCGCAGCTGCAAGTGACGTAACTGTGACGTCTACTCTGAATTGGTCTATACTGAGTGAGGGGGGCTGTGATTGGATGATGACAGTGGCACAAAAAACGGGGAATGCGGTATATGCAGTGCATAGGGGCGCCACACATAGGGGGGCGCCATTTTGCCTAAATCATTCTGTGGAAATCTTCTGCATTTTAATGAGTTCAAAATCGTATTTATTAAAAACTTGGTAAGACGCGGAACGGCCGTATCTCTTTGCAACCACAACAAATGGGAGACTTTTCAGACGCGCACTTCAGCTTGCCCTCAGCACCAGGCGCGAGTCAAAGAAGTGCGGAAAAGGTAGGCTACAGGTAGGCTACAGGTGACAAATGAGCTTCAGTAGAACAACGGGGAACTGAGGTCTGATGAGATGTTGTTATGTCAGTTGTAGATGCGTATAGACAGATTAACTGACACCTTTTGTAGAACTGAGGTCTCGCTTTATTCACCCATACAATCGCACTTCCTATTCCAGTGTTTCGCCCATAATCCCCCAGACCTCCTACGTCATCTCTTGTAGACAGCCACAGGAAAGATAACAAGTAACCATCAATATAATCTACATGTTGTGCCGAATACAGTAGTAACCATCAATATAATCTACATCCCCCTTCTAAATGATAAGATACCTGAAATGTTAAAGAACATGAATAAAAAATTTAAACTGAATATACAACAAAAAAGATTTTAACAGCTCTATATTTATACTAGTATATATATATAGTTAGCCCTTTAGCTTTACCTGTTATAAAAGTGCACATGAACAGTGAAACTAGCAAACAGTGTACAACCTGACACGCATACCAAAAACAGAATGCAACATTGGTCCGACCTTTTTTTTTTTTTTTTTTAAAAAGCAACA
>NW_015552540.1:1168416-1171055 GCF_001515605.1 Sinocyclocheilus anshuiensis
CTAGCAAACAGGGTACAATCTGACACGCATACCAAAAACAGAATGCAACATTGGTCTGACCCTTTTTTTTTTAAATTTTTTTTTTAACAGCCACAAGGAACAGGACTGCTGCAATAGGAGTGGTATGAACAGTCTGATGAGCTTATGTAGTGTAGTTTTTGTATAGGGAGTTGGGCTTTGAAATTCTCCCTGAATGGGTGACAACCACAGGTGGTTCCTGCACCTGTTCTGTCTGTGGCTGGTCGACATTAGGCTGGGGTTCTGGAAGAGGTTCACTGTTGGTGTTAAGTGGGACCTCTGTTGTTGTAGGCAGGGTGTACTGTTCATGTGTATGTATGTGCCTGTTTCTCACATATGTGGCATCTCCAGCCTGGACCTGGTAGCTGTTTGGCTGTGGTGCTCTTCCTACTACCGTTCCCAATCTATCATATCCCCTGTCCGTCTGTATTCTCACTGTCTGCCCTGCTTGCAATGAGGCCAAGGGTCTGACTGACCTGTCATAATGTGTATTTCCCCTTTGTCTGGTTGTTAGAACTGCCTGGACCTGCGTTTCTACCTTTGGCACATACATGGCTTTGGTCATGGGAATAAGGGTCTTGGTGCGCCGAGAAAGCAGGCGCTGGGCTGGTGAGGGCAGCCAGGGCAGGGCTTGATTGAGGGTAGTGGGGGCTGCTGGTGACATGGCAGAAGTCCCATGTGCAGGCAAATTCTTGGAACTCCCTGCTTGTGAAATATGCTGCCTTGTCAGTCATTAGCTGCTGAGGAGCTCCATGGGTGGCAAAGTGGCGCTTTAGCCTGGTTATAATGGTCGCACTGGTCATGTCTGGGAGCTGGTCTATTTGAAACCAGCCGGAGTACGAGTCGACGAGCACCAAGTGTTCTCCCCCCCCCACTCAAAAACGTCCGCTGCTGTAAGAGCCCATGGCAAGTCTGGTATATCATGCAATTGAAGGGGCTCCTTTGTTTGGTGTGGTCTGAGGGCATTACAAGGAGTGCACCTGGAGATTTCATGTTCAATGTCCTGGCATATGCTGGGCCAAAACATGGTTTCTCTGGCCCTGCGCTTTGTTGCTTCTAGGCCCGGGTGCCCTTGATGCAACTGTCTGATATAATAGTGTTGCAGTGAGTGGGGAATGACGAAACGCTGACCACGGAGCAGTAGGCCATCATCAACTGTGAGTTCATCCCTTATGGCATAGAATTGCCTGAGATCATGTGGCAGCTTCTTTGATGAGTCAGGCCAGCCCACGGCAACGACCTCAGATAAGCGCCTGCATAGATAGTCTACCTGTGTCTCCTTTCTCAGCTCCTCAATTCTCCTTGAGGAGAGGGTCTCCACTGTCATGACATCATAGTCCTCAGTAGTTTCGGCCCAGTCAGTGGAGGGCAAGTGTGCACGTGAGCGCGCGTCTGCTAGGTATAGCTCTTTGCCTCTCTTGTAGACGACATTGAGGTTATAGCGCTGCAGCTTAAGCATCATCCTCTGAAGGCGTGCAGAGGCTGAGTGTAGTGTTTTTTTTAGAATAGTGATGAGGGGCTGATGATCCGTTTCTACGGTCACTGGACGGCCATATATGTAGTCATGGAATTTCTGACAAGCATAGACAAGGGCCAGCAGCTCCTTTTCTATCTGAGCGTAGCGTGACTCAGTCTCTGTAAGTGCTCTTGAGGCAAACGCCACTGGTTTGTTGTTCTGGAGACAGACAGCACCCAGGCCATGCTGAGAGGCGTCTGCAGATAACACCACTGGCTGGTGCACGTTAAAGTACTGGAGTACAGGAGTACTTGTGAGGAGTTCTTTAAGTCTGGTGAACGCTGCCATGTGGTGCTCCTGCCAGCTCCATTCTGCATCCTGAAGCAGGAGTTGACGTAGGGGTGCTGTGATTTCGCTATAGCCCGGGATGAATTTTGATAAATAGTTTGTCATGCCCAAGAACCTTTGAACACCATGCTTGTCCGCTGGGGTTGGCATAGAACGGACTGCGTCTGTTTTTGTAGGGACAGGCTTTATGCCCTGGTCAGTTAGAAGGTGACCCACATATGACACCTCAGACACCGGAAACGGCACTTGTCAGGGTTGAGCTTAAGATTTACGGCGTGTATTCTGTCCATGACCTGCCGGAGGCGCAGATCATGCTCTTCTCTTGTGCTGCCCCAAACGAGGATGTCGTCAACAACAATTGCGCATGGCTGTCCTTCAAAGAGCTGCTCCATACACCTTTGGAAGACTTCACTTCCCATGGAAATTCCATAAGGCATTCGAAGGAAGGCATAGCGGCCCGCCGGGGTCATGAAGGTGGTCAGCTTGGATGACTCCTCACTGAGTGGCACCTGCCAGAATCCACACTTCGCATCAAGGATACTGAACACCATGGCTCCTGGCATGTCAGCGATCACCTGTTCTACTGTTTTCATGGGATGATGTGGTCTGAGGAGGGCTTTGTTGAGGTGGACAGGGTCAATACACAGTCTTACGGCACCGGTACATGCAGCCACCATAGAAGACACCCACTCAGTGGGCTCCTGAACTGGCTTAATGACTCCCAGTTTAGTCATTTTGTTCATTGATTAATTTGTCTTTCATTGCCAATGGCACTCGTCTGGGAGCACATATTGTAGGGTGCACAGAGGGGTCTAGG
>NW_015552540.1:1174701-1177151 GCF_001515605.1 Sinocyclocheilus anshuiensis
GGGTGACAACCACAGGTGGTTCCTGCACCTGTTCTGTCTGTGGCTGGTCGACATTAGGCTGGGGTTCTGGAAGAGGTTCACTGTTGGTGTTAAGTGGGACCTCTGTTGTTGTAGGCAGGGTGTACTGTTCATGTGTATGTATGTGCCTGTTTCTCACATATGTGGCATCTCCAGCCTGGTCCTGGTAGCTGTTTGGCTGTGGTGCTCTTCCTATTACCGTTCCCAATCTGTCATATCCCCTGTCCGTCTGTATTCTCACTGTCTGCCCTGCTTGCAATGAGGCCAAGGGTCTGGCTGACCTGTCATAATGTGTCTTTCCCCTTTGTCTGGTACGTGTTAGGGCTGCCTGGACCTGCGTTTCTACCTTTGGCACATACATGGCTTTGGTCATGGGAATAAGGGTCTTGGTGCGCCGAGAAAGCAGGCGCTGGGCTGGTGAGGGCAGCCAGGGCAGGGCTTGATTGAGGGTAGTGGGGGCTGCTGGTGACATGGCAGAAGTCCCATGTGCAGGCAAATTCTTGGAACTCCCTGCTTGTGAAATATGCTGCCTTGTAAGTCATTAGCTGCTGAGGAGCTCCATGGGTGGCAAAGTGGCGCTTTAGCCTGGTTATAATGGTCGCACTGGTCATGTTTGGGAGCTGGTCTATTTGAAACCAGCCGGAGTACGAGTCGACGAGCACCAAGTGTTCTCCCCCCCCCACTCAAAAACGTCCGCTGCTGTAAGAGCCCATGGCAAGTCTGGTATATCATGCAATTGAAGGGGCTCCTTTGTTTGGTGTGGTCTGAGGGCATTACAAGGAGCGCACCTGGAGATTTCATGTTCAATGTCCTGGTATATGCTGGGCCAAAACATGGTTTCTCTGGCCCTGCGCTTTGTTGCTTCTAGGCCCGGGTGCCCTTGATGCAGCTGTCTGATATAATAGTGTTGCAGTGAGTGGGGAATAACGAAACGCTGACCATGGAGCAGTAGGCCATTATCAACTGTGAGTTCATCCCTTATGGCATAGAATTGCCTGAGGTTATGTGGCAGCTTCTTTGATGAGTCAGGCCAGCCCACGGCAACGACCTCAGATAAGCGCCTGCATAGATAGTCTACCTGTGTCTCCTTTCTCAGCTCCTCAATTCTCCTTGAGGAGAGGGCTTCCACTGTCATGACATCATAGTCCTCAGTAGTTTCAGCCCAGTCAGTGGAGGGCAGGTGTGCACGTGAGAGCGCATCTGCTAGGTATAGCTCTTTGTCTCTCTTGTAGACGACATTGAGGTTATAGCGCTGCAGCTTAAGCATCATCCTCTGAAGGCGTGCAGAGGCTGAGTGTAGTGGTTTTTTTAGAATAGTGATGAGGGGCTGATGATCCGTTTCTACGGTCACTGGACGGCCATATATGTAGTCATGGAATTTCTGACAAGCATAGACAAGGGCCAGCAGCTCCTTTTCTATCTGAGCGTAGCGTGACTCAGTCTCTGTAAGTGCTCTTGAGGCAAACGCCACTGGTTTGTTGTTCTGGAGACAGACAGCACCCAGGCCATGCTGAGAGGCATCTGCAGATAACACCACTGGCTGGTGCACGTCAAAGTACTGGAGTACAGGAGTACTTGTGAGGAGTTCTTTAAGTCTGGTGAACGCTGCCATGTGGTGCTCCTGCCAGCTCCATTCTGCATCCTGAAGCAGGAGTTGACGTAGGGGTGCTGTGATTTCGCTATAGCCCGGGATGAATTTTGATAAATAGTTTGTCATGCCCAAGAACCTTTGAACACCATGCTTGTCCGCTGGGGTTGGCATAGAACGGACTGCGTCTGTTTTTGTAGGGACAGGCTTTATGCCCTGGTCAGTTAGAAGGTGACCCACATATGACACCTCAGACACCGGAAACGGCACTTGTCAGGGTTGAGCTTAAGATTTACAGCGTGTATTCTGTCCATGACCTGCCGGAGGCGCAGATCATGCTCTTCTCTTGTGCTGCCCCAAACGAGGATGTCGTCAACAACAATTGCGCATGGCTGTCCTTCAAAGAGCTGCTCCATACACCTTTGGAAGACTTCACTTCCCATGGAAATTCCATAAGGCATTCGAAGGAAGGCATATCGGCCCGCCGGGGTCATTAAGGTGGTCAGCTTTGATGACTCCTCACTGCCACACTGCACCTGCCAGAATCCACACTTCGCATCAAGGATGCTGAACACCTTGGCTCCTGGCATGTCAGCGATCACCTGTTCTACTGTTTTCATGGGATAATGTGGTCTGAGGAGGGCTTTGTTGAGGTGGACAGGGTCAATACACAGTCTTACGGCACCGGTACATGCAGCCACCATAGAAGACACCCACTCAGTGGGCTCCTGAACTGGCTTAATGACTCCCAGTTTAGTCATTTTGTTCATTGATTAATTTGTCTTTCATTGCCAATGGCACTCATCTGGGAGCACATATTGTAGGGTGCACAGAGGGGTCTAGG
>NW_015552540.1:1178523-1180369 GCF_001515605.1 Sinocyclocheilus anshuiensis
AATCTTCGCTTTCCTTCTTTAGTTCTTTGGTGCCTGCTTCTTTTTTTATTTCTTTGTTTCCTTTTTCAGACTGCTCATGTAGCATGCATATTTCGATAGCTGAGTTTAAAGTTAGATTTTTTTCTTTCAGCAGCTGTGTGCGGATATTGTCATTGTGAATGCCACATACTAATCGATCTCTAATCAGTTCGTCGTGCAGCGTGCCAAATTCGCATTTTATGGCTAGTGTTTTTAACATGGTGTCATGATACACGGAGCAGACTACTCGGTGAACTCAGTCTTAACTTTATTAACACGCACGCTCATAGAACATTCTAGCTATATCTCCATCAGCAGGCTGCACATACTGGCCCCGCCTCCGTTGCCTAGCAACCCTGGACCCCGACCCAGAACAGCCTATCACAATAAACTATTCACATTTCACCACAGGTATAATGGGCAACTATCAAGTTAAGCCAAGCGTGCTGTGAACAACATAATTAGAGAACAGTCTGACTAAGTCTGATGCTCATCCTGTTGTAATTACATGATGGTATTTCAACTTTATATCAATAATCTACATTTCTTAAAGGGCCAGTCACCCAAAAATGAAAATTCTTTTATCATTTACTGGGCGCTGTCATTGTATGGAAAAAAGCAGCATGAATATTCTACTCCTAACTTCTTTTATGTTCCATGGATGAAAGTAACTCAGACAGGTTTGAAATGTCATATGGGTGAGTAATGACAGGATTATTATTTTAGGGTGAACTATTCCTGTTAGGCTTGCTGCGATAGACGTGTTTTCGGTTATACCGGTGTTAAGCCGCAATACCGGTTACGTCATTTGCCTACCACGGCACCGCCCCCCACCGTCGTTTTGATTTTTTTATAGTAACAAAAATAATTTAGCCTAGTTAAGTTAGAAGACAGACACTTTTAAAAACTAAACGCTCAATGCAGCGTGCCGAACCGTGCGCGAACGACGAGCAGGAGTCAGATTTTATTTATCACGTGAGGAGAGTGAGTCGAGCTGACTGACATGAGTGAGGTGAGAAAGACAAGACGATGGCAGAAGATTGTTTAGAAAGGAAATGCAAAGGCGCCTGTTTGGCAATATTTTAGATTTTGAAAAGCCTATTGACTGGAAGTTTTTTTAAACATTCGTTTCTTATTTATTTGGTTCCACGGTGTTTGCTGATTACTTTATTTAAACTTTGTGTATTTTATTTATTTTATTTTACATCAAGGTGTACAAGCCATGCCTCCAAGCTTTCTTATTCGTTTTGCTAATAAACGTTCTAGTGAAAGTGTAATATTTATCTTGGGCATCGGGACCAGCAAGGTTCAGAAATGTGTACTCTTTTTTTTTTGTCGCTGCTGAAAGACCGGCGTTGCTGTAAATGCGCCACTCGCGCTTAAACTTTGTCCAGTTGTCCGCAATATTCTCGTCAAAGATGAGGGGGTCGATCTTATGAAGTCCTTGTGCCATCGTCACTACAGGCTCACTTCTGACACCATGTAGATGCGTATAGACAGATTAACTGACACCTTTTGTAGAACTGAGGTCTCGCTTTATTCACCCATACAATCGCACTTCCTATTCCAGTGTTTTACCCATAATCCCCGTCCTGTCAGCCGTTTTACTGTGCTCACGGCGCACGCTTATGGAACGCCAAACGGGTCGCAATTCGCCATTAACCAGACGCCTGGTGTGCAGAAAACGCCGTATTTTATGCTCACTTCATAAATAAACCGCGATCATACATGGCGATTAAAGCTGCAAAACTGTGCATGCATATACAGTGGGTACGGAAAGTATTCAGACCCCCTTAAATTTTTCACTCTTTGTTATATTGCAGCCATT
>NW_015552540.1:1180494-1182074 GCF_001515605.1 Sinocyclocheilus anshuiensis
TGTATGTGCATTACATTTAAGAACGTCTCTCAAATGCATGCAGCCTACTGAAATATTCTGCAATTTGAGATCACAACAGGGCGCAAGATGATAGGCTATGTATTCTTTATTTATAATTTAATGCACAAGTAGGCCAAATGTGAGCACAGTGCAGTTAAATGTACTAGAAAATATGCGGTAATTTTTCGTTAATTTGTAAAGTACAAAAATTTAAATAAAATAAAACCATATTTAATGCATAAAATAACTCATTTTACATTCATTATTTTTCTTTGTACAGAGCTCGATTTAGGTATGACAAAAGTGCTGCAAGGAATTCATTTTCACAACTAATAGAATGTTAAACATAGATAACTTTTTCAGAGTTCATTGATTATATAAAATTCAGTGAAGGTTGACTATAGTTATCTGCATGTCTCATCCATGAGTGGGCCTATGCAAAGATGGAGAACAAGATTTTGGGGGGTGTTAAGACCCAGAATCAAGCTTACTGAGCAATAAAGCTATAGTGAGCCCTTTTATTAAAATACCTTGAGCATAGGTAATACAAAAATAATACAAAAATGGTCATTCACTCATTATTACTTGATGTAATTCACAACTATATCAATTACAATTAAATACAAATTAATTGTATTCAGTTGTGTTTTAGGCGCTAAAACAGTCCAGTACTTTATAGTCAAATCCATTTCTATATTGAAATAATGAAGATTCCCCTTCAGGAACTCGAGCTGCGTCGAGATTCGCTTTGGGAACGCCCTTGCGTGACCGCGTTCTGAATAATGAAGATTTCTGTGCCACCCCAGACTGGTTGCTGCCCCCTTCCTGGCTACCCCTATGAAAACATCCTGGTTCTGCCACTGCCTAAGAGGGCAAATTAATTAATATCAGTTTATTTCTGAGTATCTCTATTGCTTGGGACAAAACAGAAAACATGTTTGTGAATGGGCATTTGATTTTCATTTGAGAGAAACTGAGAAGATTGTAAACAAGGATACAAACTAGCCACTTTTCACTGAAAATTGCCGTTGTAAATTCAAAATAGGCCATCTGTGTAATTCAAGATTCAATTAGTTGAAAACTCTTGCTAATTCATACTTCAATACAAAACAATGCTGAACTTTGACAAAAAATAGATTTTTAAATGTTATAATAGTGATTTTATAATGTCTAGATATAAATCCATTAGCAAAACATGTGAAATAACTATATTACAGAGTGGGAATCTGAGTATCTCTATTGCTTGGGACAAAAAAGAAAACATGTTTGTGAATGGGCATTTGATTTTCATTTGAGAGAAACTTAGAAGATTGTAAAGAAGGATACAAACTAGCCACTTTTCACTGAAAATTGCCGTTGTAAATTCAAAATAGGCCATCTGTGTAATTCAAGATTCAATTAGTTGAAAACTCTTGCTAATTCATACTTCAATACAAAACAATGCTGAACTTTGACAAAAAATAGATTTTTAAATGTTATAATAGTGATTTTATAATTTCTAAATATAAATCCATTAGCAAAACGTGAAAAGAACTATATTACAGAGTGGAAATGGTAAGGAGACAATAAATGATCCTTTG
>NW_015552540.1:1182208-1184497 GCF_001515605.1 Sinocyclocheilus anshuiensis
CCCACTGTATGTGCATTACATTTAAGAACGTCTCTCAAATGCATGCAGCCTACTGAAATATTCTGCAATTTGAGATCACAACAGGGCGCAAGATGATAGGCTATGTATTCTTTATTTATAATTTAATGCACAAGTAGGCCAAATGTGAGCACAGTGCAGTTAAATGTACTAGAAAATATGCGCTAATTTTTCGTTAATTTGTAAAGTACGAAAATGAAAAGAAAATGAAACCATATTTAAATGCATGAAAAAAATGTATTTTACATTCTTACATTATTTTTCTTTGTACAGAGCTCGATTTAGGTATGACAAAAGTGCTGCAAGGAATTCATTTTCACAACTAATAGAATGTTAAACATAGATAACTTTTTCAGAGTTCATTGATTATATAAAATTCAGTGAAGGTTGACTATAGTTATCTGCATGTCTCATCCATGAGTGGGCCTATGCAAAGATGGAGAACAAGATTTTGGGGGGTGTTAAGACCCAGAATCAAGCTTACTGAGCAATAAAGCTATAGTGAGCCCTTTTATTAAAATACCTTGAGCATAGGTAATACAAAAATAATACAAAAATGGTCATTCACTCATTATTACTTGATGTAATTCACAACTATATCAATTACAATTAAATACAAATTAATTGTATTCAGTTGTGTTTTAGGTGCTAAAACAGTCCAGTACTTTATAGTCAAATCCATTTCTATATTGAAATAATGAAGAATAATGAAGATTTCTGTGCCACCCCAGACTGGTTGCTGCCCCCTTCCTGGCTACCCCTATGAAAACATCCTGGTTCTGCCACTGCCTAAGAGGGCAAATTAATTAATATCAGTTTATTTCTGAGTATCTCTATTGCTTGGGACAAAACAGAAAACATGTTTGTGAATGGGCATTTGATTTTCATTTGAGAGAAACTGAGAAGATTGTAAACAAGGATACAAACTAGCCACTTTTCACTGAAAATTGCCGTTGTAAATTCAAAATAGGCCATCTGTGTAATTCAAGATTCAATTAGTTGAAAACTCTTGCTAATTCATACTTCAATACAAAACAATGCTGAACTTTGACAAAAAATAGATTTTTAAATGTTATAATAGTGATTTTATAATGTCTAGATATAAATCCATTAGCAAAACATGTGAAAAGAACTATATTACAGAGTGGAAATGGTAAAGGAGACAATAAATGATCCTCTGCTGCCATTTAGTGGTCATAGTGGGAATCATGACATTAATTTTAATAGTATTTGTTTTTCTACCAGGTGAAACCTTCCACTTAGCATGGCAAATTTTCCATTAATTATCTCTTTCAGTAAAAATTAAAAGAAAAAAAAAGCAGTTCTCTAAAATAAATTTGACTATATAAAAATGTGCAAAAATATGAATAACTTTGAGGCAAAATAATGTTTTTTTTTTTTCACTTTTTCCCCTATTGCATTAAAAAAGGGGGAAGGGGGTTCAAACCTTTGTCACTTTTTTCACTCCTGATGAGTTTGTATCCATCCATGCACAAGCTAGTAATTTTGGTCATTGACTTGCAGAAAGTTAGAGACTACTTGAATACAGGGGGGTGCCAACACTGATCTTGCATACCCCTCGGCAAATGTGCAGTTGCGCCGCTGGATGATGACAGGTATCGGTGATCATTCTCAAGTGATCAGCACTGCTGCTGTTGTATCAGTCAGTGGTTCGATCAGCGTAGCAGTCAAAAAATGGGACAAGGGAAGTCACGTACGGGACAAATAAATTAGGCCTAAAAAACGGAACGTCCCGGCTAATACAGGACGGTTGGCAACCCTTGCCCCAGGCAAAATATAGTAATTGAGCCATATACATTTGCACACATTTTCCTAGATCAACCTTGAGGTTCCTTTTTTGTTGTGATGCTTGCTGCTGCACAATGCTGCCCCATAGTTGTGTCAAATGTTTCTACATTTTTCATGTGCATGTTATAATGGCTTTCTTTCATGTTGTAGACCACGAAATAGCAACTGATTTACAGTTGAGATACAGGTTTTCACAAAAAAAAAAATTATAAAATGATAAACCTCACAATTTAGCATTTAAACCAGGGGTGAGTCAGAAGTATAAATTATGATATTAATTTAAAACGGGGTTATGTGGGTGGATTTTCGCATTGGTCGGAACAAAAACTACAGACTGGATTATTGAAAATGAACATTCATTCTCTGCCAGTAGGAGGCGCTTTTGGAAAGTCAGAATTTATAGAATGAGTGTGAAAAATATAGCCTATATTGACGAGGAAAGTCCACTGATGAGTTACCAGC
>NW_015552540.1:1184821-1232046 GCF_001515605.1 Sinocyclocheilus anshuiensis
AACAATTAAAAACATATAATACACACTGTTTCTCAATATTTAATTAGATTAATATTTACAGCTTCAGATGCATGATATTTTCGTCTCCTTCAAGCAGGATACACAAAAAGCACGTTCAACTCGGGCGGTTGTCGTGGTAATAAACACCGTAAACAGCAACCGTTCGCGTGTCAGCACTTAATGCGCATCTCCTATATGAAAAGCATTTTAGGGGGCCCTTGGCTTTTGGGGGCCCAAGGCGGTCGCCTACCTTTGCCTAATGGGTAAGTCCGCCCCTGGCCCTATCCCCATGCTCTTCCCAAAAACATGTAAAATTAACTACGTCTGTACATTAGATATTGAAAGTGCCTATTCTAACTCCTGCCCAATCCAATATTGTTAAACAAATCTGATACGTAAATTTCAGACGTATCGTAAATTTCGTAAATAAGATTGAAATGAGCATCCACTAAAGTTGTCAAATAATCAATCATTGCTAAATCGCATAACATAACACATAACATTAAAAAAACATCAATAATATCATAATCTCTTTGACTTAACTAAATAGCAAATGTAGAGATAGGAAATATCCACCATATACTGACTCATGCCAAAACTCACTGCGGTTAATCATTCAGAGTATCCCTCATTGAAACATTGCTATATAAGTCCTTTTTTCAGTGAGTATCATAGTATTTTGATTTTGTTATGGATAAGAGGGGTCAAGACTCCATGCTCCAGATGATACATGGTGTCTGAGTCATCCTGGCTTGACTTGAGCAATACATTTAGAAAGAGGAACAGTTTTGGAGCCATGGGGCCCACAGAACTAAAATGACAGGGACACTTGTGTCTGTGCCTGTGTGTATGTGTTTCTCTGTCCAATCATATTTACATGTTTGCAATCACCTTTATGTAACTGTGTGGTTTTACATTGCTATTGGTCATTCATTCACATAGAAATACACTCTTACATTGCAGAAACTATAAGAATTCAGTCTTGAGTGCCATGAGACTCTTAGTCATCCAAAGTCAAACATATCTAAGCTATTGGTGTAGTCATCCTGATGATTATTTGTGCAGAAATTTTACGTGAGGATTTAGCACATGACGGGCAGCCCATGAGACACAATCATAATATTGTATCATATGACTTTATGTCAGTAAATATAAACATGGCTCAGTTAGTTTTGTGTTAACCAACTCAAAGTGCTTTATAATATTGTATTCAATATTTTATCCCTCAAGAAACTAATCAGAGGAACTAACTAAAATGACCCATATGATGACACAAGCCTCTGACCGGTTACATCCTGACACCATGTTAGCATCAGTATAAAAGGTCAACTCAAACAATGCAGCAAGATATAAAGCATAATGTTTTTCCTCAGTAGTCAAGTAAGTATTTAGACACTTCTTTTTCAATATAGCTTCAGCCTGAGTGAATTTGAGTTGAGTCTCATACAAAGATCTCATACAGCTTGTTAAACTATAAAACAATGCAGATAAATCTTGAAAGTGTAGCGTCATACTACTTTGTTTTCTGTGAACTATTTCCAATGTAACTCCAGTAGTAGAGTTATGGTTTGAACTGAAGTGTTGTACGAATGGTTTCCAGTGCTCTCCTTAGATCAGTGGGGTTAGTTGGATGTCCTGTTGAGTCAAAATGACATCACATCCACATCCATTTTACTTCTGTATTGTGAT
Organism: Sinocyclocheilus anshuiensis; assembly: GCF_001515605.1. NCBI lineage: Eukaryota > Metazoa > Chordata > Actinopteri > Cypriniformes > Cyprinidae > Sinocyclocheilus > Sinocyclocheilus anshuiensis. The sequence continues at coordinate 1,186,511 of NW_015552540.1, forward strand.
TTTCCCAAGTAAATAGGACATTCAAAGAGGGGGAAAATGTATTTTATCCACTGAATTGATTGCATAAGGAAAACTTTTAATGATAGTGTTTGGAAAGAAAGTATGAAATGGGGGATAGGTGACATTAGCCTAAAAGGACAGTAAATGGGGTCAGTTGTGATTTCATGATGTTGTAAAACGTCTGTGGTCTTCTGTTGTTCTCTGTCTGTCACAGAGGTGGAGTGGGGTTCATCTCAGTTACCAGCTGGCTTTCCTCAAAAGAGAAAGACCTTGTAGATTATCTGGTTGTCTGTAGGTATATTGTCTGTACAATTGTTTCCTTTTGAAAAGAATAGCTAAAACATATAGGTGTACAACTTTAGGAGTGGTTGCCTAGCCCAAAAAACTCAGACTGGACTGTTGTATTTTTTAAAGAACCAGTTTCGTCATCTCTGACACTATTACTTCATTCACTGACTGTCATGCAAATTTTACATTTGCTGTTGTAAGCAGGATATGACTGGTCATTTTTAAAATGTATAGCAAGACCAAAACTATAGCATTGCCATCTCCACATTTCCTGTTAGAATGTGCTGTATTTGTGCAAACCAATTTTAACACACACATACACAAGAATCTTATCAAGTATCAAACTGGATGTAAGCAATTGTTTGAAGCAGGAGTATTCAGTCTACAGGTTTTCTGCAGTTTCCATGGGCCTTTCCCTTTTCACTGCCATGTAGTGATCCATGGTTTACCAACATCTTTCTGCCAGAAATGGTACTGCTCTACGGCATTAATCCACTCAACTCACTGCTAATTTGATTTCATCCCAGACTCCATTCCTACATCTCATCTACATCTTGTGCTTATGTAGTAATGAACAACAATAGTGTTCCTTGTACAGTATGTCTGTGTCTACAGTGTATTCTGAAGATTTTTTCGATCACATATTCGAAAACATATCATTTTTTCGATCACATATTTCCCCAAACTCCCACATCCTCCAGTGGCCATTGGTTAGTATGTTGGTCTAGGTGTCTGTTAGTGCAGGTGTGACCACTTAGGCTGGACCCAGGGAGGAAGTATTGAACCTTACAGGAAGTCTGCTTTGTTAAGATAAAAACATGAAGCCACCCTCAGGTCAACCGCCCCCTCCACAACAAGTACATGGGCACAAATTCAAACACACCTTACTGTTTGATGTGGCTAATTTTGCACACCAAAACCACAGAGATAAAGATCAGATAATTTTGTAAATCCACTGAGTTTGAAACCCTCTGCTGCTGTAAAGTTAGAGTTTATTTAATATTTACCTCTTGGCCTTTCCAAAGACATATTTGAGGATGGAAAAAAAAAGTCTTATAAATGAATAAATGGAGATCCCCTTGAAGAATATACACTACATGTAAAAAAGTATTGGGACACATGACCATTACACCAACAGGACTTTTAATGACGTTGCATTCTAAACACATTTATATGGAGTTAGTCCCCACTTTGAATCTAAAACAGCTTCCACTCTTCTAGATAGGTTTCTGTGTTAATTTCTGCCCATCTATTTATTCAGCAAAGCATTTGAGGACATGGCTCTGATTTTGTACGAGAAAGCCTGTCTCACGATTTTTGTTTTAGTTTATCCCAAAGGTGTTCTATGGGGTTGAGCTCAGGGCTCTGTGCGGGCCAGTCAAATTCTTCCACACCAAACTCACTGAAACGTGTACTGGAACACAGTCATGCTGGAATAGAAAAGGGCCTTCCACACACTGTTACCAAAAAGTTGGAGGCATAGCATTGTCAAAAATATCTTTGTATGCTGAAGTATTAAGACTTCACTTCACTGCATATAAGGGGCCTAGCCCAACCCATGAAAAACAGCCCCATACCATTATCTCTCCACCACCAAACTTTACATTTGGCACAGTGCAGTCAGGCAAGTAATGATCCTGGCATCCACCAAACCCAGACTCACCCATCATACCAAACAGAGAAGCATGATTTGTCACTTCACACAATACATTTCCACTGCTCCAGAGTCCAGTAGTGTGTGCTTTATACCACTTGGCATTGTACTTGGCGATGTGAGACTTGCATGCAGCTGCACAGTTTCTGCGCTGATATTAATGCCAGTGGAAGTTTGGAACCTTTCAGCTATGGAGCCAGCAGGGTGTTGGTGGCCCCGTTCTATGACTATACGTAGTCTTCCGCTTTCACTTCTAGAAGGGATGAAATTTCATGAACTGACTTATACGGCAAAGGTGGCATCCTATCACAACACCACAGATAAATTCACTGATCTCTTCAGAATGACCCTTTTTTTAACATGTTTGTAAATGCAAACAGCGTAGCTAGGTGCTTGATTTTCTGTGGCAGTGGGTCTAATTGAATCACATCAATTCAGTAATTAAGAGGTGGGTCCCACTTTTGTCCATATAGTGCATCTTAAATATACAATAAAAGTTTTTTTTTTTTTGGAGTATCTTTTTCATGAATGCACTTCTCTTTTCGAATGGGCAAATCCCTTTTAGCCATATTTGCTGTATGATTAATTAGTTTATTTTTGATTGAGCATAGTCACCATTAAGATACTAAATAGTTGCTAGAAAGGTTGCACCAAAATTAAACTTATCATGAAAACACCATGAAAAAAACCCAGCTTTAACTGTTATTCAGATTCTCCTCTTTAAAATATATAGACTGGTTTTTATGTAGATAGCATTTGAACATTTATTTAGTCTTGTGATTAAATTTGTATCATTCATATGAACTCATGCACTACAGAGCAGAACTGAACGATAATGGTTGACTATGTATATGTGTGTTTATAAATATCTATAAATAGTTATTTGACCATAATCTGCTGGTGGATTGTTTGTTCTGCAGTCAAAGTTAAGAGGAAAATGAGGAATTGGGAATAAGAAGTGAGAGGTTTGGATGTTCCCCTGCTGGCCTGGTCCGAGGCCTGGTTTGTGTCATTGTGAAAGACGAGGAGGCCACCAAAATCTCCTCTTACTTGCAGACAGGAAATAAAGGCTACTCTGTGGCAGGTCCACTGCATGATGTTAGAAATCGTTTACATTCCCAACAGGTGCTCCCTTTTTTCGAGAAAGTTTTTAGAGATCTGAGAATTTGTGTTCCTAGGCATCCGTACCCACAACACATATATAAACTTGACCCTGTATGGCACAGGCGGTTTGATATGCCTACTTTCAGTTCTGTGAATTCAGCGAGGCTGGGCCCAAAAAACAAATACCCTTAGAAATTGAAAGCTCATTCTGTGGCAGTAATTAAATTAAAAGAAAAGAAAATAGCTGAGAAAAATCTGGAGAAGAACCTCAAAGTGCTAGACTGCATGCAGAATTAGAGAAGTTTCAAGTTCCCCAAAGAATTCTGTGATTTAAAAGACTTTCCTTGAAATTTCTATGCAATCTGACCTAAATAAATAATGAAGTAGTAGCCAAAAAACCTGTTGTGACCTTTTCTGAGTTTTTGTACATATGAAAGTCCTTACCTATTGTCTACAGCACTGTCTTTTACATTTTTACATTGAAAGAAGGAGAATAGAGGAAGTGTTTTCCCTTATTACCTCATGGGCAAAATAATATATTAAATGAAAAATATTTTGACAGAAGCTGTTATCCAAAGTGCTTATAATTGTATATAATCTTATAATTGTTTTGACTTTGATATTTAAATAACATAACACACTATATGACCTCAGTCAGAAACTGAAGCTTTGGTACTTTAAATTTTTTGTAAAATTCCCCAAATGAAGCTAATCATTTATTTAGGCAGTAAAAAACAAGGTGTTGGCATTATATTAAGGTGTAAGGCAGGGGTGCCCAAACTCGGTCCTGGAGGGCCGGTGTCCTGCAGAGTTTAGATCCAACCCCAATTAGACACACCTGAACCAGCTAATCAAGCTCTTACTAGGCATACTAGAAACCTCCAGGCAGGTGTGTTGAGGCAGGTTGGAGCTAAACTCTGCAGGACATCGGCCCTCCAGGACCGAGTTTGGGCACCTCTGGTGTAAGGCATTATAACAGCTTAAATTATTACTGAACTTGAATTAACAAGTTGTGAAGTGTACTGTATGATTAAGGTGACAGATCTCATAACGGATTTTGATACAGCTTCTTGATGTCAACATGAGCATGTGGACATCAATCTGGTGAAACTTCAGGCAAGGCCGGTCATTATTTAACAACATGCACTTTTGCAATCCATCACACGGCTTCCTGTTTTTCTTAATATACTGTGTGGTCATAAGAACAGATCAAGCTGAACTGGTCTGCCCTGTAAGAGAGAACAAGGTATCTGGGGTCATCCTGGTCTTTCAAACCTTTTACATTTCATGTTGCAGAATTTTGTCACCATTGTGAATATTATTTTAAAACAGACCACAAGGCTTAGATTTATTAAATCATAAAAATATATCATTGCTTGTGTTTCAGTAAAGACACACATTTGTAACTCTCATTCAGTTGTGCTAAATAAGTGCTTCACTTCTGCAGTCTGGATGCACACCATATAGCACAGCTGTCACAATACTTGTACAGCTAGGGAAAATCTCACGCAGGAACCTCATTACAGATGAGTCTTAAGCCAACCCTTTAAGTGTATTGCCCTAGAAGCCTCAATAATTAAGATATTGTAATTTATTTTTGTTGTGGACAATCACAATCACAGTGGCCTGTCTGTTGCAGCAGATTTTTTACTTGCAATGTTAGTCAATCAACTAAAACACTGGTAAAAAAAAAGAAAAGAAAAAAGTTTACATAGTGTCAAACTAAAACTCCTTGTGCTTACTAAATGTTCATATGGTTAGCTGCTAAAATGTAAGAAAATATGACACAAGCATAAATGTACAGACGTAGGACAGCTGACTGATGTGTGAATAATGTGTTATTAACACCCATGGTGCAGTATGGGTGCTGCATACAAGAACTGCAGTGTTTCCTGCACTACTGGTGTGTAATGTCTTTATTATTATAACTTTACACACACTTCCTCTGAAATCTACTGGAATCCAGCCCATCACTTGCTTGAAAAAGCTTTCAGATCACTGACTGGTTTTCATATTGCCACTGTTTTAAAGTTCACCGAATATTTTAATGAGAATTAAATCTGGAGACTGAACAGGCCTCTCAAGGACGTTCTACGGCCGATGCCTGAACTAGGCTGCAGTAGATGCTTTTGGAGCATAGTCTGAAGCGGTCACGGGGTTGTGGTTGTAGTAATTGCGCACGACGAAGGAGTAGAAGAAAAGGATATCTTAATAAGCATCAACACACTATAACCGTTGAAAATAACATTAATCCGAGACAAAGAAGACACAGAAACTGAGGGCTTATAAGGAAGGCAAACTAAGGAGCAAACGAGATGATTAATACAACACAGGTGATCCGAATGAACGAGGATTAACTAAATGAGAACAGGAACAGAACCAAATAAGGTTCTGTTCTGGAGGCGCTCTGGAGGCCAAGTTCGAGGAACGGGCTCTGGAGGGCGCTTTTGAGGAGCGGGCACTGGAGGGCGCTTTCGAGGAGCGGACACTGGAGGGCGCTTTCGAGGAGCGGGCTCTGGAGGGCGCTTTCGAGGAGTGGGCACCGGAGGAGCGGAGTTCGCTAACACAGAGGGCTCAGGGGACGAAGGAGGGCTGGACAGGACCAGCGGAGACGAAGGAGAGTTTTCTGGAGCGAACTCTGGTGAGAGGATAGGGGCAGAGAACTCGGGAGGTAGTGCCATGTCCAAAAGTGCTGAGAGGCCAGCGTCCGGCGGGCTTGACTGCGGGCTGTTCTGGATCGGGGCTGGACACTCTCCAGACACCGGAGGATTCCTTCCCTCCAGCTCAGTCCTGTGGTGTCTGGGAGGTCCACGGGGCGATAGTAATTGACCCCGATCCAGAACAGAGAGTTGAGCGTTGCGTCATCTAGCAGCCCGCAGAACTCCCGCGCATGCTTCTCGAATTGGAGATCCAGGCGGGCTAGGGTGGCGAAGTGGGCTAGGGCGGCGAAGCGTGCTGCGATTTCCATCACCGCGGGGAAAAAGGGGAAAACGAAACACTTTTCAAACCGGCAGAAAACAAACACGGGGAAAAAAGGCACTGCTCACTTTCAGTTTTGGGTCTTGGATTCTGTCATGGGGTTGTGGTTGTAGTAATTGCGCACGACAAAGGAGTAGAAGAAAAGGAGTTTTTAATAAGCATCAACACACTATAACCGTTTAAAATAACATTAATCCGAGACAAAGAAGACTAATGATTAATACAACACATGTGATCCGGATGAACGAGGATTAACTAAATGAGAACAGGAACAGAACCAAATAAGGGCAGACAGGAACTAAACAGAAACAAACATGTGACAGAAGCTTGATGATCATTGGATTTTCCAGCAGGACAGTCATACTAGTCTTTGCCAAAATAGCCTGATACTTCAAAGAATTCACGATGACCACTTCCTGCAACAGCAAAGAACCTCCATAACAAGACTGGTCCACCTCCACGTTTGACTGTGGGGATGGAGTTCTTTTGCTCAAAATCATTTTTTTCTTCAGTGCCCACAAAGGTTTTCTGGTACAACATAAGGCTGTCTCGGAAATCTTCATGTAGCCTTAGACTTACTAACTATTTATTTTCTATAGCATTTATGAGAGCTTTTGATTTTAGCATATTCATGGGCTATATGTATGTATGTGTAACATCTCAAGCTAATTCAGTTTTGTTATAGAGTTTCTAAAGGTTCAGTGAACCTTAAACAATTATTGCACATGCACCTGTGGAACAGTCCTAAAAACAATTATGGTTTACAGGTGGCATGTAATTAAATGTAATTAAATATTTATATCTAATCTTTACAATCTTTACACATTAAGAGTTTCTTTTATATATATATGTATATACAGTTATTTCTATCTTTTGCTGTAGTGTGTCAGTAAAAAATATCGAATTACATTTCCAAACATTCATTTTGCCATTAATTGTAATAATCCAGTGAGATTTTTGTTTGCACAAGCAATCTGACAACAGCCAGTGCTCCACACAGAGATCTGATCTGATCATCATCCAGTCTGTCTGGAATGACATGAAGAAACAGAACAAACTGAGACAGACTAAATCCAGAAGAACTGTGGCGACCTCTCCAAGATGCTTCAAGAGACCTGCCTGCAAGGCTACAGTACTGTTAAAAGTTTTAGGCACTTGTGTAAAAATGCTGTAAAATAAAGATGCTGTCAAACAATGTCATAAATATATTTTCTTTATCAATTAACTTATATTAACTAAATTAAATCAACATTTGGTGTGTACCATCCTTTGTGTTTAAAGCAGCTTTTGCCCTAGGTGCACTTGAACATAGTTTTTCAGGTAGCTTTGCAGGTAGATTTCTTGAAGCATCTTGGAGACATTGCCACAGTTCCACCACTGTGAGTGTGTGTGTGTGTGTATATATACAGTATATATATATATATATATGGTGTACTCGCTTTTGTGGCCAGCGGTTTAGACATTAATGGCTGTGTGTTGAGTTATTTTGAGGGGACAGCAAATTTACACTGTTATACAAGCTGTACACTCACTACTTTACATTGTAGCAAAGTGTAATTTCTTCAGTATTGTCACAATAAAAGATATAATAAATATTTACAAAAATGTGAGGGGTGTACTCACCTCTGTGAGATACTGTATATATATATATATATATATAAAATCTTCCAGATTTCCACAGAATTCAAACCTCTGAGATCAAAAGTTCATTCTCCTCTCAATAGATCATGCATTGTACATTGCGCATATGCAAATAACACAAGTTGGTTAAGTAGTTATACTTCTGTATAGATGTCTGCTTCACTCAGTGACTTTGTTAAGGCCTCTAAAGGTCCTCATCAAGCCATTCACTTGCATTTTACAGGAACTGAATCTGACAGAAGCCTCCTACTTCTGCTTTTCTCTCTGATACCCAGAGTGGGTTGCTTTATTTGTGTGGGTCTGTGTGAGGGTGTTGTTTAACCAAACAACAGGTTTGGTTAAAGTCAAGACATGTAAGACCTTTACCAACCAACAAGAAACTCAAACAAATGGTGAGATTATCACTAATAAGAAGGGACTCATTATCTACCACTGATAACACTGTGCTCCTTTTGCTGACTCTGAAACCATTTGCAGTTCTCCATTCTCTATCTCAGGTTAATTGTTGTATTTAAAGTTAAGGGACTTGCCTGGATATTTCTGCAACAGTTGCACACATGATATGTCTAGCAGTAAATACACAAATGAATTACATTGCGTTTTATAGGTCATAATCTACATCCATCGCTGAGAAGGATGCAAAAAATCTCATTATTCAGATCACTGAAATTGAGAAGTGAAATTTCTCTCACTTTCTACCTGCTATTTTTCAGTCTGGAATATAATAGGGCCTTACATAAGCATGTTTCCAGCAGACATAATAGTCTGTAAATGCATTTCATGAGATATGAATAGTCATCATTTCTCATCTTCACATTATTCCAAACCTGTATAATTAATAATAATTAATTATAATAATTAATTAATAATAATTAGTTACATTTATATAGCGCTTTTCTGGGTACTCAAAGCGCTTTTACATGAAAGGGGGGGAATCTCCTCAACCACCACCAGTGTGCAGCATCCACCTGGATGATGCGACGGCAGCCATAGTGCGCCAGAACGGGGCAACCAGTCTTGGGCTACAGGGTGATATGGCTGCAAGATGTATGACTTTCTTTCTTTCTTCTGTGCAACACAAAGTAAGATATTTTGCTTACACAATAAAATAAATGGCTAAAAAGAAAGAAAGAAATCATATAGGTTTTGAACAGTGTGAAAGTGAATTTTACACAGTCGGTTACACTATGCTGGGAAGGGTGTACAGGTTTAAGCAACACATTCGCAGCTTTCCCGCAGTTGCGCCATGCTAAGACTGGCAGGGAGAATGACGCAAGAGCTAAAGGAGCTGACGTTGAGTGGATGAGGAAAGGCAGTGTGGGTGGAATAGGGCACTAGAGCTAAACATAGTCAAATGCCTCAAACACTAATGAAGAGCCAGTAACAAATTGGAGAATGAATTCCATGTTGAAATATTTGTGGAAAATGCAAAGCCCGATCATATTCAAATTAGTATAAATCCCTACACAAGAAAACATCCGTGGGGCTTTGAATATAAAATTGGAAAAGATTGCTTTGTTTTCATCAAAAAAGCAAAGAAATTTTCACATATGCATTAAACATTTGTGTGCACCTCTTGAAATAGCGTTGGAGAAAATAGACTGCTGAAGTAGCTGCGACACATGCAGTGTGTATTAATATATGAAGAAAACAGCGAAAGTCATCAGTTTTGGCCGGGTGTGCAGACAGCTGTGTGTCGAACCAGGGCCACAGTAAGCTCTGTGGTTTGGACAGCTTGAAATGTGGTGAAACGAAGCAAATACAATAGCAGTTTGAAAATATTGAAACTTTATTTAGAAGTGCAGCAATATGCTGAATGCAAGAGTCCCAAAAGTACTTAGTGCATGCTAAACAGATGAAAGAAAGTTTTTGTGATTAGTGTTTGTATCTGGGAAGTATACAAAAAGTAATTTTACAAAAAGGGCTTCCACAATATTCTAAAGTTAATGTATAAATAAAAATCTAATGCTGATTTGCAGGAACAAAAATGTCCAAAACGGAAATTCTGTAATCACCGTTCCAAAACATTTTTTTTTAAATCTGTGAAACACATCTGTGAGGGATGATTATTGTAAATATTAAGCTTCAAAAGCACTTAGAAGTTCTAAACTTTTAGTTCATATAAATCTTATCATACTTCTGCAGTCATATGCATACTTTGTATGAAAATCAGACCAGAAATGAATTAATTAAGCATTCTAATCTTGTACTGACCATTCAAATCTGATGTGCATGCAAGAACTTCTTGCACCCTCAACACCAAACAAGATGATGGCAGCGAGAAACAAGAAGTTGCTCGCAAACCTAATTGGTTCTCTGGCATCCAGAGTCAATTCTATGAATTTTAATGTTTGAAAGTGAGTGAGAGAAATACTGTGTTAAACAAAAATAAATTATTAAACTAAAGTTAAATGTTTCATCAGCCAGTCAGCATTAATATGCAGTGTTCACATCATGGTAACACTTTACAATAAGGTTCTAGATTTTAACATTAGATAGGTATCACTGACCAACAATTAACAATTTTTACAGCATTTTATTTATTAGGTTAATGTTATTCATTCATGTTCTTTTATAATAAATTTAGTAATACTGTATTTATGGAAGTGTATATTAAATGTATTAAATGCTGCAAATTTCACGTTAGCTATTGCATACCTAATGTTATACACAATCTTATTTTAAATCGTTACACTCCATTTATTTAATTATTCAATTCAATTTATCAATTTATTTGTCAGTAACCTGACAAAGGTTAAATCTTTGACCAAAGGCAACAAAGAAACTACTCCTTTTTTGGAGGCAAAAAATGTAAAATCATCATAATATATGCAAGTGTCTGTGTGATAAAAGCATATCAGTAGTCATCTTATAGGTCACCACAAGTAAGTTGACAGGATGATCATGTTTGCAATTTCTCACTTTTTGTAAAGACACATACACTTTAAATTTAGAGGCACAAGTTATGGCAAAACATATAGTTGGATAATTCATATTACAATTTGATTAATCATGTATGGGTTTAGCGGTTATATACATTTTCTCCCAATATTATTTTTTTCTAATAATACCATCTAATAATTGTAAATAAATCAGTAATAAATCATTTGGGATCACCTTGAAAAAGCAGAAAGAGTTCTGAGGTGTTTTTTTTTTATGACAAGCTACAGTACCTCAATTTTGTTGTATAACAGTAACTGAATCAAACCGAATCAGTAAATGAATCATACAGAGATACTATTGTACATAAACTCAAAGGGGGATTTTTACCATGTGATTTGCCTGACTATTGTGTGGGCTTTTTATATTTAAAGGGGCCAAAGCTATCTTTTGCAGTTAAAAAGTATCCCGAATTTAGAATGAAGAAGCGTGCATGCAAACACTCACCAAGATAAAAGCAAAAAAGTACAATCTTTTGTTATATATAACATTTTTATCTTTATCTTCATGCTGCAGCTTAGCTTTGTGATAAGTTTGACAGTAGGTGAGGAGACTAAATGGCATTTCATACAATGTACTATATTCAGATCACTGAACATTTTTGATTATTTCAAAGCATTCACTGTAGACTAGGTTAACTGCCTATGTATGCAACTTTGTCTTCCGTAAGTGATTTTAACGATATCGTTAATTGTATGACCAGGAGAAAGGCAGACAGAAGGTTTGAGACAGGTGGAAAGTTTGATAAAGATAGAAGATGTTTCATCATTGTCATTCAGGATGTTGTATCTCTTGTCCCAGCATGTAGTGATGCAGATAGGAAATGCAATACCATCAGCCATCTTATCTGTTAGGAGGTCCTCTGTCTGCAGCCATGATGAGGCTGAAGCCCAGACTCCAAGATGTGAACATTAGCTTTTCCTAGTTTATTCATGAGTCTGTTCGTTTAGTTTGAAGTGTATTGGGTAGGCTTCATTTTTTATTTGTGATATATTTGTCCTCAGATTTGCTTTATTTACTCATGGATTCACCTGACAAAAATCATCTATTCTCTAAAAAAATAGGAAGCCTTTTTAATTAAGAAAAGTCTGGAAAGTTTTTACATAAAACATTACATTTCCGAAAATGGCACCAATTTTTGTGTATTTTCATCCCGCATTAAGGACTTTCTATAGAACAACAGGCACCATGGAGGTGGACAGGAAGAAGAGCGGTCAGCTGAGCTGTCTCTGATTGGCCATTGGGGGAGGTGACACTTTACGCCTATTCTAACTGCAAAGATAAAATCTCCGCCTGCCATTACCCTAAAATCAGGAACCTCCAGCGAATACGCACACACTTACCCACACACCCCAAAAATAAAGAAGTAACAAACAGAAACTCTGTCCCTTTTCTACGGCCACTGCCAGGGTAGGTTGCCCTCTGCAGTGTATCTCTGGTTGGCTTCTTTTTTGGGCCTTTGGATACCTCTGAGGCCCCCCGCGTGATAAGGTGCATGAGTTAGATCATTGGTTTCATTTGGTAAGAGGAAATTTAGCAGAGTTGAGCAATGGTACGGGGACAGTTTTGAAAGCCCTTGAGAAAGCATCAGAGTTGCAGATCGAGTGTCAGGCTGCGAGGAACCCATGCTGCATCCGTACAGAATGGAGGGGTACATTATCCAACCCGTGAGTATTTTTTATTCACTAAATGGTCCTAATATGATGCCGCTGCTGTTAATAGACAATGCACTTTTTGTTATATTGCTGTCAGCGTGTCAAACAACACTGCGAGGACTTGCCATCATGGACATACTAGTAACCGAATGAACAGCTGGATCTTTTTTCTTTTTTGTAATATTTGTGTTTGACATCCATCAGTCTTTTATATCTTTAGGATGATTTGTACATTTTTTTTTTTGGTGTATTTTATTTTTTTTTTTACGAATGTAAAACAGTGTCAAGATGCATGTATTGTTGTGCCAACCACCTCAAAATGTCAGTCCGTTGAGATTCATCTACTCGTATTGGATCTAAACATCTTTATTGATGTGTAGTGGATCAATTAGAGACCCTTTGACAATTTTGTTAATTCAGATATTACAGAATGCTAATCAATAAATGCCTTTAATTATAGCTAACATGTAGTGGTATGTTTGTTGTAACAGGCTATGATTAATGAAAAAATAAAGTGTTCTCCAAACTGTATAATAATCATAATTTCTACATAGAAAGAAGAGAGTAGAGAGAGAGTAACCTGGACTGGCTGGATGTCACAGACACCGTCTGTACAAAAAGATTACTGGGCAGTTTTAACCAAAGATGTGAGGCTTTTCCAATATGGTACAGTGTATTATTATTTTGGTATTGGCTCCAGTCATTCAAACTGGGTCACCCTTTGTCTATTATCTATTTGCTTAGCAGCAAACAGAGGAAATGTTTGAATCAGAGATGTATCGACCACCAATGGAGTATCAGTATATCATTGACGACAGTCAGAATGGTGAGTTTGCATTTTATCCATCATTCCTTGTAATTGAAAATTACATGATATCCACATAATCAAAAGGCGATGTTTTTTTTTTTTAACTAAGAAAATCTAAAAAAAAAAAAAAATTCCACAAATGGCTTCTGTTAAGTGATAATAAAATAATGCAACTAAATTATTATCCAAAGTTAAGCTTACAAAATACATATGTATTTAAAAAAAAAACAATAGTGATAATAATAATGGTGTTGATAGCTGTTGTCTCTCAGTCTCCACTACTGCCCATTCATTTCCCAATGACATTATTATAAAACAGGTAAGAGATACCAAAATAAAAGTAATCTAGAAATAATTCATCAAACAATACTCAAAATGAAAACCCATACATCAGATTTTATAAACCAACAATTTATTAAGCAAAGTGCTTTGACTAAATGGCCTGCATTTTTGAAGATGTCTTCTTACATATAAACAGTTTCATAGATAATACTGACCCCGTGCAAATAAAACACTTGAAGTGTTACAACATCTAAAGAGGCCCATGTAAACAGCATCTTGTTATATTAAGCTAACGGATCAAAATCACACCCAGGGGCAGCTGGGACTGAACTGTAAGGGGACGTTAGGAGAGCGAGCGAGCGAGTGGAACCGGGCGAGTGACCTAGCACAAAGCAGGAAACAGATGCCTCTTTCTGACAGGCAAGAAAACTACAGACGTAGAACGACAAATATTCCCAAGGGCTTCTGTCTAAAATGAGACAATATAGCAATTAAGCTATGTAGGCGTCTAAAATAGCGTGATAAACAGTAGCAGCAGTTTCTGACTTTTGGTGGTTATTGCGTTTCGGTACTGTATAGGACTGTGAGAATCATTTTTGATACAGTTTATGGTGACCTTTGGTTAGACCTTGGTGTTATTTAGTCAGTCATTTTGTCAGACAACTATGTGCTGATTTTCGAAGAAGTTAAATGACAGGGAAACTGAAAACAGTTCTGAGTTTCGTTATATAGCAGTAAAGAAGTGCCGTGTACATTTTTCACAAGACTTGTCAAACCATTTATGTAACAGCTATTTCTGTTTACTAGAGGAATGTACATGTTTCTCCAGAAAATGCAATAAATGTAATATACAGCTTGACTACAACTTTTATGATTTAAATGTCGTGAAATTAGATTGTTTACAGTGATAATGTGTGGAAAATTATTGAAAATGAAAACACATTTAAGTGACAGATGCACAAAAACATGCTGTGGATTATTTTCTCTGTTTCTATGTGATGAGACTTCATCAAAAATCTAACGGTTAAATACAATGGCAATAAAAAAAAACAACATGCTTGAGGCTATTCAGAAACTGCAAAGGAAATGGTGGTGTGAACAGGAAACAGGGCGACACTCAAAGTCCCAGGGTTTACAGTGTAATTGTAATTTCTTGCATGCGATTGAATTGACAGACAGAATAATGTGACATGGTTGATTTATCAGTTGCTGGTACCAGCTTACACAAAGAGCATGTGACATATTGTCATATTACTTTTGGTTGTTAAAAGATGCTTTCTGCTGACTCTCCGTTTCCACTTCACTGTCCTTTTCTAGATCACACTTGGGATTATAATACACATCATGTCCATCCGGTGGATTTCGAGAACCTGCCGGAGAGCCACTTCACAGAGCTACAGAGCGTACAGCCACTACATGCATCGAATGTGCATCGCTTCCCAGATGTTGAGTCGGGCCATTTTATTGACCCAGGCCTGACTGGGCATCACCTCACTTTGCCCCCTACACAGGTGAGACCCGCATTATCTATTAAACACCTGATAATAAATACCACATCACTTTCATGTCTTTCACTTTCAATTTACGTGTGCAAACACTTTCTTACATGTTTTGATGTCCTTACACAAGTTCTGTGTGAGCTCCGGTCACATTATTAGTAATGAGAGTAACAATTTTGTTGAATACAGTGCAGGAGACATTTGAGAACAGCGAAATCTTGCTTGTATTTCTATAAAACTGGGTTTAAAAACTTTTGGTTACATTTATCTGGTGCTTCGTGACACAAGTGGGTGTTGATGCTAGTTAGGAGGTTGTTGAAAGCATCTGTGCCCAAGCTATTGCTCAACTAAACCTTATCCTGACCAAAACTCAACACTGTCAGTCTGCAAACTCATCAACTGCCATTACACAGAACAACCCCACTTACACAAACAAAACCACTCTTTATTGTGACACTAGCATACAAGCGCACAAATGTTACAGCATGAAGACAGTTAGAACAGGACCTTGCACACACACAAACACACAAAATACATATGATGTTAGCATTTATATTTAAACCATAAGGGATTTTAAACCTTTATTAGTTTGTTTTAGGCAGTTTATTAGAGAATAGCTAATTAGAGAATATAATAAAAAATAAAAAAAAACTTTGTCTTTCTCTTTATATATATTCCTTCCCTTTCTAGCTTGTACTTATTTGAACAATGCCTAAAACTTGGTATTACAAGGACTTCCTGTGTCTGTTTGCCTCTTTAAGAGGAATCGCTTTATGTATTCCCCAATTGTAAGTCGCTTTGGATAAAAGCGTCTGCTAAATGTAAATGTAAATGAATAGCTACATTCTAGAAACCTTCTACACCAGCTTTGATAAAAAAAAAACAAGGTCTGTTTGCTTAACCTTTTGGTGTCGTTTTTGCTGATATTTGAACAAAAAGAGGATATACGTGTATATTGACTTCTCTGTGGGTGGAAAATCAAAGAGAACCTTTTGAAAGAGATCATTTAAGATCTCTTTTGCATAATGCAGTGATTGATTTCCCTTCCTTTGGTTGGACTTCTTCTTGAAGGCAGACTCTAACCATAAAGTCTATCGCAAAAGAAAGCTTTTCCTTTGTAGACGTCCTTGTAGGAGGAAGCAGAGATCCGTCCACGTCATACGGGCTCAGACTCATTGGCAGTTGCATGATGCTTGGAGAAAAATCTTATTATAACTAAGCTTTTTTGATGGTTTTAAAAGAAGTCTCTCATGCTCACCAAGGCTGCATTTATTTAATCAAAACTAGAGTAAAACATTCATATTGCGAAGTATTATTACAATTTCAAATAATTATTTTCTGTTTTATTATGTTTAAAAATTTTATATATTTCTATGATGGCAAAGCTGATTTTTCAGGAGCCATTACTTCAGTCGTCAGTGTCACATGATCCTTTAGAAATCATTCTTATATGCTGATTTAGTGCTCAAGAAACATTTCTTTTTATTGTCAATGTTGAAAAAAGTTGTGCTGCTTTATATTTTTGTGGAAACCATAAAACCAAGTTTTTTTTCTCAGAATTTTTGAATGAATAGAAAGTTCAAATGAAATATACATCTTTGTAACAATATAAAGGTTTTATTAACACAAACCATAAGTTGGCCATAAATATTGTAAACCGTGACTGCAGTAATTTAACTTACCATGGTAATTATAGTTCTGCCGCTACTAAAGCCATAATAAATTGCTATGCAATCTCTTTCAAACAGTGTTGACTGTTTTTTTTTTAATTATTATTATTTTGATGTGAGACTAATGCCAAGCAACCACATTTTAATGCTAAGCCACAACAATAACTGTTATTTTTGGCGGAAACTGCGGTTACCATGGTAATTTCTAAAGGGGCTGTTCTGTGAATTCAGCAGCAGTTATTCTGTAGATTAGTTATTTACACCTCAAACCCTAAGCAATGACAGCTTTTTTTTTTTTTTTTTTTATTTAAGCCTGAGGAGAGCAATGCTGCTTTCTTGGCTGAGTAGATGAGTATCACTCTATCACGCTGAAAAGTGTTAATTGCAGATGTAAGTATTATATACATTCTAAAAAACAGGCACGTCTTTAAGGGCCTAAATGCACAACAACTACCATCTGACTTCTGAGGCCCAGCACAAGATAAAGGTGTAACAAATCCACATAAAAATGGATTTGTTTAGTTAGTTCATTTTTTGGAAGTTTCGGTAACACTTTATTTTAAGGTCCAATTCTTGCTATTAACAAACAATTAACTACGACATTTGCCTCAGTAAACTCCTAATTTGCTGCTTATTAATAGTTAGCTAGGTCATTGTTAAATGTAGGTATTGGGTAGGATTAGGGATTAGAATATAATCATGTAAAATAAGTAGCCTACTAATAAACAGCCAGTATGCTACTAGGCATACTAATAAGCAACTAGTTAATAATAGTAAGAATTGGTCCCTATACTGAAGTGTTACCAAAATTTCAAAATAGTATGACTATCATGTGTTTGTGAGGACACGCTCCTCAAGTCATCAGCCTTTTCAACTGTCAGAATATAATCATGTAGAATAAGTAGCCTACTAATAAACAGCCAGTATGCTACTAGGCATACTAATAAGCAACTAGTTAAAGAATTGGTCCCTATACTGAAGTGTTACCAAAATTTCAAAATAGTATGACTATCATGTGTTTGTGAGGACACGCTCCTCAAGTCATCAGCCTTTTCAACTGTCATGTCAAAAGAAATTGCTACCCCAGCACTGTGTGCGCAATCGCATGAGACTGCAACGATCCTTGACACTTTGGGTTTTTGTAAGGGCTTTTTACAGTGAAGCGGTTTAACTGAAAAAAGTGAGTTTTTTTGTTTGTTTTTTTCAAATACATTTCTTAATATTTAATTAATTCTTTCATAACGTTTTCCTTCTTCTTCTTTCTCTCCCTCGAAACATACTATACATCCATGGTATTCTATAGATGCCCTTGCTGTTATCAAATAAACAAAATATTCTGCAGCTTTAAGTTTCACTGCAATGTTAGTGTTAGTGCAAAGAGTTCCTCTTTGTTAATGTTGAACAAGGCTGAAATCTCCAGATGACACATTTCAAACCAGCTGACTGCAGAGACATGGTTTCCTCACATATAAAGAATTCCCCCCTTTCAAATAAGGATTCTTAAATGGTTCTTGCTATTTAGAGTTTGTGTTTGATATATTCTTCTGGAGAAAAGTCTGTAAACTTAACAGATAATGTACTGGTAACTTTTTGCCAGGATGTACATTTCAAGTTTTACGTCATCTTCAGATCAGCATATTGTTAAATAGTTATAGAATTCAATTTAATTAGTTGATTCTAATTGGAACCTCTATTTTCTATGTTCTCTCTCTCTCTGATAATTATATACTTTGTCTTCACAGATGACATATTTGCCACGGCCATCAGTGTGTTACACTCACAGTCTACAGCCGTCTCCTCTCCAGCGCAGCTCAGATGATGATGACCCCGTCAGTCGCAGTCCTCCATTAGAGGTGTCTGATGAGGAGTGTATGAGAGACCACATTACATCGACAACAGGAGGAGAGCATGGTAAGGACAAAAGCTAAGACCAGTCTCACCCCATAAGGACACGGCCATAGTGGTCTATGGAAAGTGGATAAGTGAAGCAAACCTGACTTTTGAGATCTCCTAGAATCTAGATGTTGGTGTTCATTTCCTGTTTTTCAAGGTAACAAGAAGAAAATCCGCTTGTATCAGTTCCTGCTGGACCTTCTGCGAAATGGTGACATGAAGGACAGTGTCTGGTGGGTTGACCGAGAAAAAGGAACATTCCAGTTCTCTTCCAAGCACAAAGAGGCTTTAGCACACCGCTGGGGCGTACAGAAGGGACACGGCCATAGTGGTCTATGGAAAGTGGATAAGTGAAGCAAACCTGTTGACTTTTGAGATCTCCTAGAATCTAGATGTTGGTGTTCATTTCCTTTGTTTTTCAAGGTAACAAGAAGAAAATCCGCTTGTATCAGTTCCTGCTGGACCTTCTGCGAAATGGTGGCATGAAGGACAGTGTCTGGTGGGTTGACCGAGAAAAAGGAACATTCCAGTTCTCTTCCAAGCACAAAGAGGCTTTAGCACACCGCTGGGGCGTACAGAAGGGAAACCGCAAGAAGATGACCTACCAGAAGATGGCAAGGGCGCTGAGAAACTATGGCAAGACGGGAGAAGTCAGGAAGATCAAGAAAAAACTCACCTACCAGTTCAGTGGAGAGATACTTGGGAAGAGCCACACAGAAAGGAAGATTTACATGTAAACATATGCATAAAAAAGCAAGAAAGAGGGAGAAAGACTTGGAGAAAACAAGAGAGAACCTTTTTCCTCTATGAAAACAGCAAATGGACCAGAACTCTTACCATAGTTATGACCCTGTGTATTGAGTCGACGATTATATTTTTCATTACTTTTTTTATTATTCACCTTTGCATTAATTACGTAACTTTAAGTCCTTTAAATTTCAGTAGCTTTTGTGATGCAGGACCAACATTCACACGTCTGTATAGTGTGTACATATGGGGAAGGACACATTTAAAGAGCAGATACAATGACCAAAGTGGGTAGTTTTTATAAATTAGACAAAAAGCTATTCTCGAGTTAAAGACAGTTGCAAATTTCACCACCACACATAATGGAAAGAAAAAAAATCACAAAAATACAAAAAGCAGAAGTGAAAACTAATGACACAGGCTCACACAGCACGGAAAACTCTGTCACGTCTGGGTAATACACACACACACGCAGAAAGACAGATTCTATGCTCATGTCTGTACTGTCTTTATCTCAACATTACATTCCATCTGAAGAAATGGAAAAATCTTTAGAGAACCATGACGAATAAACATTAATTGTGAATAGAAAAAGTGAGTTTGCTGTAAACCATTTGTTCAAAAGGCTGTATCATATTTCCGGGTAATTTCTCAGCAGTGTAATGGCTCATTGCAATAGTTTAAATATAACCTTAAAAATAACAAGAATCAGAACCTAAGAGCAGTGGGGAAATCTTAGTGAACAGAACAGACCCAACACATAAAAAATATTTCAAATGACCTTTTTTTGCAAGGATTGACAAAAATGTTCAACTCTATGCTGAGAACATATTTAAACTGATGGATCTATGGCCAGGTGGAGTGATAATTAATTATCCATTTGATACAGAACTCTTAAGGCCTTGGATTGAATTTAAAACCAAGTCAGCATACTGTTGTTCCCAAAGGAATTTTAATGGAATTCTCACCAAACACATGAAATTTCAGGCCACACACCTTCATCAGATATCCTTTAGGATCAACAGTATGCCAATTTAGTTTTAAACTTAATCCGATTTCATGTTTTTCTATTAAAAATGTTGAATTCTATTACAAATTCCTACAAATTAATGTGCCATATCTGTTATTTTTGGATGTGCATGCTTTTCTGCATTTGGATTAAGTTTAAAACAGTTTAAATGATGATATAATACCCTCAAACTAAATATGAAAACCTACTCGAAAAACCATTAGTGAAAATCCAACTTCTCAGCAGCAGTGTAAACCGCATCCCTTACACAGAACACCTCAGCTGAAAGCAAAACAACCTCTGAGCGCCCCCTGTCAGCAAGACCACTGAACTGCTGAAACGACGTTTAAGAATGTTTATTTGTCTTTTAATATATTTAAATAAAATATCATAAAACTAAAGTTAATTGATTACATTTCATTTCTTACACAAGAATGAAAGAAAACATTAAATTGTGGTTATTGTGGGGAAAAAAATGAATGCAAATATTCCTGGATTCACAGATCCATTCTGTGATTTCTTTACCCTTAGGGTTCATCTGACGACCATGCAAGCAAGCACACTCTACATTAAAAGTCCTTTTTACAGAATGCAAAACAGGTTTCCTCTTTTTGAATAAAAATAAATCCAATCAGGAGGTCTTCTGCAAGCTGCTGGAGGGCTTGACAAGAGGAACATACCACTGTAGGTAAAGAGGTTGATCATGATAAACCAGATTATCATTTGGTTTAAGTTACGCAGTCAGACAAATAACAAAAACAAAACAAAAACAAAAATAGAATAATTCTGCAGGGATTCAACAATGGTATGTATACCTCTTCTGTCATCCCTGCTGTCCTCCTTCCCTCTGTGTTGAATGGAGGCTTCAAAAACCCTTTGAAATGCAACTTCACCAATTCATGGAATGTTTTTAAGGAATCCTGAAATATATTGAGGGGGGAAAAACAGCTTTCTTGTTAGGAAACAGACTACTATCTAAGCATTTCAAGCCTATTTGCAGTAGCAAAGGCATGTTTTAAAAAATAAAACATGATTTTATGATGAAATACTTCACTTTCACAGTCATTTACAGTGAAATTTTAAACACCATTTTAATTGTACTGTTACATAGTCAAAAAAAAAAAAAACCTGTGTTGTTAGATCTCTTACCCGTCCTTCTTTTGAGCAGATGTATGTGAACCATCTCAGCCCTGCAGCCACATGTGTGATCTCATCAGCATAAATCACCTCCAACACCTTCACTGAGCCTGTGTCTCCCTGAGTAGCGAAGCGGGACAGAGTCTGAGGGTACACATCCAAACCTCTGTGTAAAAACCATGCACAAATACAATTTCAGATACATACATGAAAATAACAGAATCTGACAGACATGAGACGTGTTTTACCTGGCCTCGTGGACCATGTGCACTATAGCTAGCCTCGCCAAAAGGTCATGAGACGTATCTGTTGCCGATTGCCACAAACCTTTTTGAAAAGAAAAAAGACTCATATTGAATCTCTAACATCACCTAAAAAGACAAACACATGAAAACACTGACCGTTGTGTACTGGTAAAGCACCAAAGAAGCTGCCAAGCGCCATAATCCTTTGCTCTAGTAACTGATAATGCTGCAGATGAAAATGAATCAAAGTTACTTAGTTAGCATTTAGCCTAAATAAATAAAAGGTGTAAACATGTATACAAACCTTGGCTTCATCTCCTGCTACTTTGACAAAGTCATCAAAGAACTGGCGAGGCAATGGCTCACCATTGCTCAATCTAAATGTGGAGAATCTTGCTATCACATCCCAGGACAGGTCTATTGCCCACTGCTCTATATTAGCAAGAGAGTGCAGTAAAGCAATCCTACTCGCCTGTTGAAACAGAAACCATTTTTATTTTGACCTAATTACTCTTTAGCTTAAACTAGTGTCTAAGTGAAACAAAGTTTACCAGTGTGCCACCCTTGCCCCGTTTGATTTTTCCAGGCTCCACGACAGTCAAACTGTCTTTTCTGTTAGGCTGCGCGGGAGGGCTGGCCTCCCCAGTCTCTGTTATTTTCCCGCTGTCCCAGTTCTCTTGCACTATCTTGGTCAATGAAACCTACACCATACAGAAAAACAAACAAGCAGAAGTCGTACTACGATTTATTTTGCGCAATCAGAAAGTGTCTGATAAAACTGAGATGTGGTGAATGATATTGTTTAGTCAATCACTACATGTTAAAGGATATTTCCAAACCTTTTCCTGTGGGTCTGCGGTGTGAAGGATTTTGGTGGCCCACATGCAAAGTGTGTTTTCTGAGGAAGTTATTTCCACAGGCAAACTATCTGCAAAGAATACAGCACAAGCATGCATTGTGTACCATAACATGTCATACAATTCATATTTTTGTATTCTGTCATTGCTCACCTTGGTGGGTTATTTTTGTCGCTGGGATGGGACAAAGGGACAGTGTGCTCTGGGTATTTATATACACTTTTCCATCCAGTACACGGACATCATACACTTGGTTCTGGTGATAATAATATGAGACACATCAAGAATGCTAGCAGTTTGATCACTGTACGTTAAAGGTAGTTCACCCAGTAATGAAAATACAGGATGAGTAAATGACAGAATTTTATTTTTTGGGTGAACTGAACTATTCCTTTAACCTGGACCATCATAACAACTTGCCTGCAGTCCAGTGGAAGAGGAACCAGTTTCAAGGCTGAAATCAAAGTAATGCCATGGGCAAATCAGTGCCAGTTTCCCATTGCCCAGATCCTCAATATCACCCTGCTCAAGTGGGCCTCCTGTTAAGCAATGGATCATTATATTCAGATATTAAAACAATTCTTTCATTTTACTGTATTACAGTTATGCGATATTTTCACAAAGACCCATAATTAACTTACATCACTGTTTTGTCAGAAAATGTTTTTAAACTTACATGTATTTAAAAATCAGGATAAATATATTCAATTAGAGATAAAGCAAATATAAAACAATATCCAAGCAAATGTCTAATGTATCACTAATGTTTCACCTAGGAAGTGGAAGTTACATCAAACCATCTAGAAAGAGTTTTCTCTCAGGCAGAGCAACAGATCAAATGATACTTTGGGCAATGTTGCCATCAATGGGCAACCAGGTGAGACACAGGGCCCACGTCTGATCTAAAATATCCAGATAAAAATTTGTTACCCATTCTCAATGGGAAAGTGGCCAAGCAGCATTGGTCCAAAAAAGTTGTCCCGTGTATCATCAGCCTCAAAACTCTCTGCGCAAACAAGGCTTGTGAGGGAAGTCAGAATAAGGCCAAGATGGTGATAATGGAATAAAGACACAACTATACAAAGTTTTGCATAACACTGTTTTGTATGGGAGGGCACAAAATAAATTATAATTAAAAAGTAACCATATGAAAGCATAAAAACTTAACAGTTAAGTAGTTGCGACGGTCGGATGACAAACTGAATCTAAACCCAAAACTGGTCCATCTAAGAATAGTCACATGCCTTGCCTACATAATGCACAAGAATTCTTTGTATCTGACTAGAGTTACAACTAACCTTCGTGTGGGCAAGATGAATCCATAGCCCAGAATTGATCATTCTTTGTATGCACCAGGACTATATGCTCTCCATCATCAGAGTAAAACCTTAAAAATATTATTATTTTTTATATATATTTTCAGAAAATGTGTATATACGAAGAAATATTATACTGACATTAATTTTCTTAGTGAAAATACAAATATCTACTGTACATATGTTCATTCTTTAATACATGCAAGTGGTCTCACTTTTGGACCCCACTGCATTTCTCTAATTTAAGACATTTTTCCCCATTGTAAATGATGCTTTAGTATAACATTCATAACAGATGCATTTTTAACATTCGTTGTCTAATTCCATTTTTAAAATAAATCAATTTACACTTGTTAAAATCCTCCTTTTCACAAAACTGTTTTACAGAATATCTTCTTGTAACAGTTCAAGAGCATCATATATTTATGTGTGCACTTATACAATGACAGGCGCTTACTTCGTGCATGGTGACTTAAATTTTGATTTGTCTCCCACACACTGCCAGTTTCCAGCCTCGACAATGTCTTTAAGCGCATCAACTAAATCCTTCTCGAAGTGATCCATTCAGAACCTCCTTTTACCTTCCACTACTCTTCCAGATCCATGTGGCTGCTATAAACACTGAGGGAACTGTTTGTTAAACTTCCGGTTACGACTTATTTCAAAATAAAAGTTAAAAGTTTACGTCTTTTTTATTTTTTCATTAGCTTATTTTTGAAGCAAGTGCTTTTTAAAAAAAGTGTTGTTTTGACTATCAAATATTGAAGCAATGGCTTATCTCCTCATAAGCAAAATACGTTACGTGATCTCCGATGAAAATAAATGGATCTCGCTGTGTGGCTGTTCAGTGGCCGCCAAACAAATAACAGCGCATGCGCAGTTAACGAACTCCGCGTTTTGATGCTCCCGCGGTGCTGCTTGTGAAAATGATTGTAGTTCGTGTGGAACAATAACAGATTTTTTTAGAGTTTTAACACGAATACAGCACCATGCCGATCTCCTGTTCCGCTATTGATTGCTCAAACCGGTTTGCCAAAGGGTCAGAGATCAGATTCTACAGGTAACGAACATAACATGATTTTTTGACGCGCTTAAGCTTTGTGTTAAGCTTCACTGTTTACATGTGCACGAGTTGCTGTAAGATGCTGTACATCCAGATAGAAGTTTCATAGTTAACATAACTTGTCGTAAATGTAAAATACCTGAAATACTACTTTCTTTCTTGAGGCAACACAATATTTACCCTTCTTGGTTATTGTGGCGCGTCGTGTTTGTCTGTGCTCCTCTTTTCACTTTTAATATGTATAGTCTAATGGCAGCAGATATGGATATTATACTTAATATCATAACATAATTAACTTGCTTGTATTATGTTGCCACTAAAAGAAAAAAAAGGACTTGTAACAGCTGATTATGATACGTCCGCTTTTTAAATCTAGGTGATTTGCACAGGTTGCTGATTTCAGAATACAATATGCATGCCTAGATAAACTGTATTGGAAGTAACAGTAACCAATGGAGTTGCAGCCACCTTTTCTTTGTCTCTGTTCAGGTTTCCAATCAGCAAGCCTCAGCTAGCCGAGCAATGGGTACGAAACCTTGGGAGAAAGAACTTTGTTCCCACTCAGAACTCCTGTTTGTGCTCGGAGCATTTCCAGCCTGACTGCTTCCGTGACTATAACGGAAAACTGTTTCTCAGAGAGGATGCCGTGCCGACTATTTTCGCAAACTCTGGAGGAGATGGCTCAAAGGTGTGTCTTTGCACTTAGTAGAGTTATTCGTGTTATCCAGTTCAAAACCATCAATGTAACTGCTTCAGCAATGCAATCCCACTCATTGTTTTATTCATGGTGTTTATGTATTGCTTACAGATTGAGTTACGGAAAAACAGAGGAGGTTTAGTGGCAAAGGATGCAAATGATTCCAGTCGGTTTGGTTCACTTTCTGATAAAGACAGAGCCAAACTAATTACAAAAGACAGAAGACAGCCTATAAGAGACTCTAGCCTGAAGGTAACACATGCACTGCTGAATGAATGTGCAATTACTAACACTTTCTTTAGTCTGTTTTTAGCTTCTCTGGAAGTCATTAACACATCTCACACTTTTTTTGTTTAATCTCATGGAGAAAAAAAATCTCATTTTCAGATTTGCTGTATGTGAATTGAGCAAATCTTAAAAGTTGTTTGGCCACAAGGTGTGTCAAAGATACAAGTCTGTGTAGATATGTTGATTTCACAATACAGCAATAGCGTGTACAACATAGGGTGACCATACGTGCCATTTTCCCAGGACTTGTCCTGGCCAGGATTTGTTTTGGCTTTGTTTTCATGCTTGCTGAAGGTAATGATCGAAAAGTAGTTTGACCAATAACATGCAAGCATTGTACATAATGGACCAATCATGGCGTGTGAGAAGGTGGGATCTACGGTCAAAGCGATGCAATTACGCGTACATATTAGGTGTGTTCGACTTAAAAGCAGTGCGGCTCAGACTGATCAGTGTTTGACATCAAAGTACCTCGAGAGCATTTCGAAAGCATAACCATCTGTATGGTACTTTGATGTCACACCGATCGGTCTGCACACGCAAACAAAGCCAAAACCTAGACATTTTAGGCAATATAGAAATCCTGGCCAGGACGCGTCCTGGGAAAATGGCACGTATGTTCACCCTAGTACAACAGCATGAAAGTTGAAGCCTGGATAATGTATTGCAAAAAAAAAACAAGAGAGGCAGATTTGATGATTTTCAAAACATTCTAGACAGGCAGTTTGTCTATGGAAAACAGCCTGCATGAATCTCTTTTTTTTTTTTTTTTTTTTCAGTGCCTGGCCAAAGCTCACAGATGCATAATATTCATGGTATTTTTTTTTTTAATTATTACAGTTGCAATGTAAGACTAGACTAAACCTTTCTTGTCATTACTTAAGGCCTTAAGTTATATGAGTTTGGCATTTTTAAAATGATTAAGAAAATGGAATTCTGAATAACAGTTTCATTATTAAAAAGTATAGAAGTTTCAATTAAGTTTTCATTTTTTAACAATTCTTGCTCTTCAGACTTTCTGCGTTTACTTTTCACAATTCTTTTTTTTTTTCCGCCACAAAATAAAAAAAATATATAATAAAGGTAATTTGACTTATCTCACAATTCAGACTTTTCTTGTCAAAAGTTTAAGTTGTATATCTTGCAATTGAGGAAAAAAGTCATATATAAACTCAGAATTGCAAGGGGGGAAAAGTCACAATTACCTAGTTTGTTTTTTTATTGTGTATCAGAAACAAACTTCCATAGAAAGTGTCTGCAAAGTGCCAAAAAGTAAGAATTGTGTATTTTTTGAGCAAATCTGAAATGTGGTTGGCCACAAGGTGTCAAAGCATTGCTTTCTAAAATAATTGGTGCCATTTAAAAAGGATCAGCTATAGTTCAGCTGACTACTTTTTCTTTTGTCAATCAGACATTTTTGTTTCTTTATTGCAGAGCAGAGGTGTGAATGACCGTAGACGTGCAGGGAAGGTCTCATTGGGTGACAGGTACATGTCTTGTCTAGATTCTCAAACTCATGAACACATCACCTCAGCCATAATAAAGATTAGCATACAAATCACGGTTTCAGTTAATTGAATTCCAGTTGTATTCAAAGTGTTTTATATGGTGTCTTAAGCATTGGAGAAAAAAAACGTTTGGATGAACTTCCCCCATTTTTTGCCATCTTTCTTGTCCCTGCAGACAGACCATGTCTCTCAAGAGTAAAGTGTATGACAGCAAAGGTCTGTTGATCTCATGTGGAAGGGATCTGTGTGACTGTCTGGATGTAGACTGCATGGGTTGCTTTTACCCATGTCCCGAGTGCGGATCGCGGAAGTGCGGTGTGGAGTGCCGATGTGACCGGAAATGGTTGTATGAGCAGGTGGAGGTAGAGGGAGGAGAGATCATTCGCAACAAGTTTGCAAATTAGCTAACTTGTTGGAAGACCAAGAAGACGGCACTACGTCTGCTTCTGAGCAAAAAAGACTTGCTATATGGATATTGCAGAAGTACTTGCTTCATTTGCTATATTGTTTATTTTTTAAATGTAAAAGTTTAATAAAGAATGTTGTCTTATGTTTTTGCTGCTATCACAGCTGTGTTCATTTCTGTAATCTTTCCAGGATTTCCACTTCTTTAGTTATGTTGTAATGCTGTAGCTGTTTCTCCCCCTTGAAATTTGTTTTTACACTTACAAAAATAAAATCTAACAATAATAAGCAGAGTGCACAGTGCTTATTCAAAGGTTTTACAAATATGATCTTTTAACCTAATTTCAAATGCCGTGAACATTTGGGAAAATGTATCTTTTATCTGAATCACTCTATCTACATTACATCTTATTTAAAATACCAAGCATAATATGTAGCCACTTGTTTTATTTTATTATTATTTAATTTGTCTTTTAAGTAAAACAAAAAACAAACACATTTTTAGCTCTTTGGTTTACTCGGTAAACCGACTATGATGATTTCCAGAAACCTGTTGGTTTACTGCAGGGCACTTTAGTATTTGTTTGGAGATATCATCTATTAGATGTTTTTCTAATTGGCCCGTTTGTCTCGGCCTGCACATTCAGGGAGGTCCACCTCGTGTTGCAATGCTAGGAGCCAGAAACGTCAAGATGAAGAACAATCTGTCATAGGCCCAGTTTGTCTTGTAGCTGCACAAAAATAAGAATGTACAAACGGCAAGAAAGTTGACTTGATGTATTGCAAAAGTGCTCAAATGAGGCAGATTTGGATGATTTTCAAAACATTCCCATCTAGACAGGCTGTTTATCTAGGGAAAACTGCCTGGGTGAAGATTTTTCCAGTGCAAATAACTGGCAGTGCAATTTTAAAGATGAAGCATTGATACAGTTGTTTAAATATGACAATACTTGCAATGTAAGGTGAGAGTAAACCTTTTATTGCCATAAACCTTTTATAGCCTTGAGCTATAGTAGGGAATTTCTACCAGTTTTAAATCATTTAGTCAAATGAAATTTGGAGTAATCCTTAAAATATTGAAGTGTTTGCAGTGTGCCAATATTAGAAAATTACACACACATATGTGCACAGATGATTTGATTCTCATTAACCTTGTAAGTTTTAACTGCTGGGCAGCTGTAAGTCATGCATGCTCTCGTTTAGATGACACCTTAAAGAGCATCTGTTATGATGTAGTGTCTCGTTTTTATCATCTGCTCCTTTTATTACCATACACGTGTATTAAAAGCTCTTTGTGATGTGCCCTAACCCATTTCTATTTATATGTAAGACATTACCCCTTTTCCCGAAAACTCTTTGATATTCATGTTGATTCATTACTAATTTGATTATGTAAATGTAGTATGGTTTCAGTGAGTTTGCTCAGCGTATCAGAGAGAGCATCCTCACAGAGAGAAATGTTTACAGTTGGTCTCATAAGGACAATTATAAGCTCTGGTAAAAACGCACCAATTTCACAAGCAAAATGAACGTGTCTGTGTGTGTGTAAGCGCTTGGGAACAGATGGTTTATCACAGGAAATGAGTTCTGTTTATGCTATGTGAGAGCTGTTTTAATGGTGCAGTTTGTGCCTGACTGAGATTATTGACACCAGAGCCCACAAAAGATTCCAGAAACACAACAGGAAGAAGCAGCACCTCACAGATGACCTGTCAGGAGCTTTGAGCCAAAGCATCTTTTATACTGATTTAAAAATTTATTATATTTAGCCTTTAATGGGCTCTTGCAGTATGTTATATTTATTGATGCTTGCAACTAATATGAGATTGTTTTATATTTGTTTTATTCCATTATGCAGTTTACATGGTATTATGAAATATTCAGAATTGTACAAAAGGCTTTCAAATGGTTGCAGAGCGGTGTTTGGTTTCCTTGTCTAATGTGCATTGCAGCTGAGTGTCTGCTGGCTGAGAACTCCACAGTCTGTGATGTCAGAGTTACACTTGCTGCATTCACAGCTGAGGGCCACTGGGTAAGTGAAAACGGAGTCAGCCCTGGCAGGGCAGCCTTTAAACTCATAGGTCTCATGGGTCCATTCTCTGAAGTTACAGGTGTTCTGGTAGAACAGCATCAGTGGGCTACGGTAAACACTTTCCTGCCAAAAAAACAAAACAATGCATTTTAGTTCCCTTTTATCTGGAGCAAGAGGAAGAATATACAGGTGCATCTCAATAAATTAGAATGTCGTGGAAAAGTTCATTTATTTCAGTAATTCAACTCAAATTTCGAAACTCGTGTATTAAATAAATTCAATGCACACAGACTGAAGTAGTTTTTTCCACGACATTCTAATTTATTGAGATGCACCTGTATACTATAGAGAGAGAGAGAGACATATATTAAACAGACATACGGTATTAGATCATTTAATGTTGTTAAAAAGTCTCTTATGCTTAGTAAGGCTACATTTATTTAATAGAAAATACAGTAATATTGTGTAATATTATTACAATTGAAAAGAACTCCAGTGTTTAGTGTCACATGATCCTTCAGAAATCATTCTAATTTGCTGATTTGGTGCACAAGAAACACTTCGATGTTGAAAACATTTGTGCCATTTAATGTTTTTGTGGAAAGCGTGACACTGCTATTCAAAGGTTTGGGGTAAGATTTAAGTAAAAAACAAACAACAAACAAAGAATAGCCTACTTTTATCCAGCAAGGATGCATTCAGTTGATCAGTGACAGAAAATACATTTATGTTATAAATACATGTCTATTTGAAAGAAATACTGTTGTTTTGAATTTTTTATTCATCAAAGAATCCTGAATTCACAAAAATATTATGCAACAAAAAAGAGTTTTTAGCATTTATAATAACAACACCAAAGACCAAATTAGCATATTAGAATGATTTTTTGAAGGATCATGTGACACCGAAGACTGGAGTAATAGCAGCTGAAAATTCATATATACAAATTCACATATATGTCAAATGGGCACAAATCCATTAAAAAGAAAGGTTACAAGAATATTACTTCATCCTATACCTGTGTTTTGCAAAGCCCGGCACAGGCAGTGGTGTCAGTTGTGATGCAGCTGCCACATTCCTCACTTTCCAAGGTAATGGAGATATTGGTGAGCCGACAGCTGGACCTGCATTCTGATCCTGCCCTCATTAGCGCTGGCAACAGCATCACCATAACAACGAAGCGCATCCTCATCTGGGAATCAATGCGAAGGTGTGCAGCTAATCAAATACAGGTACTGCAGTGGGTAAATTATTAGCATTGCATTTTGTATATATCTTGGGCTTTATTGCTTACTTTTTTTTTTTTAAGAAAATCACTATTGAAAGTACAGTCTAACCCAGACCACACTAAACCAGCTCACATAGCCTGCACATAAACAAAAAGTTGGCTAAATTATTATTAGTTGAGCAACTAAGATGAATACATTTAAATTTGGTTTGGGAAAAGCAACTATCAAACACATTGAAACTGAAGTCAAATTGCTAATATACAGTTCATGCTAATATAAATATAATTGCTAAAATACTAATATAAAGTTAATGTCAGTCCTACCTGCTGGAGTTCCGCTGAGAAAATCCTTTCACCTCAGTTCACGTGGACACTTATACCCTCCTGTCAGACGTGATGCCCACATCTAGTTGAGAGCAGCCATGTCTTATCATACTACTGCATTTGATTTTGTGGAGGTGGCACAAATCCCCAAAAGCCCTGTGGCCATGGCATTCAGTCTGAAAGAGGCTTAGACAGAAGAGGATCAATGTAAAGGCCACCACTGATGTTCTGCTTTTCAAGGTCAGTGTTCTGCAGCACAATTCATGGATTGAAAATCACTGGAACAACAGCTTGTCGTCTCTAAGAGATCAACACATGGTTGCTTCAGCAATTAATTTCTGCAGAATATTTTAAAGAATATTTCACAAAAATCAATCAGTTTTTAGTCTCCACAGCATCTGTTCAGTTTTTACCTGGCTAACTTTTGAAACAGTCTCTCATAACAGATGGAGGTGATGTTTTTATTTTTTACCACTAGATCTATCTATTGATATTTGAAAATGATATTGGGATTGAGATGCTCATGGGCTTTAAAAAGTGTAATGGATAATGTGATGCAATAAATTGATCAAACGTGACAGATCAAAGACATTTAGAATTTTATATTTTTAATATACTTTTTAATTTAAGAAATCTCTGTTTCAAATGAAAGCTGTTCTTTTACAATTTCTATTATTATTCTTTTAAATAATCCTGAAAAACATGTATTATGATTTTCACAAGAATATTATGTGGCAAAACTCTTTTTTTTCAGTTTTGATGACAATAAAAATCATTATTAGCAACTGAGCACCAAATCAGCATATTAAAATAATTTCTGAAGAATCATGTGACACTGAAGACTGGAGTGATGGCTGCTGCTTTGCCATCAACAGCAGCATTTATTTGAAACTGAAATCTCATAAATTAAAAATGATATCATTGCTCTTTTGTTGATTTTGACTGCTTCCATTGTCCTCATTTGTAAGTCGCTTTGGATAAAAGCGTCTGCTAAATGACTATATGTAAATTTAAAAATATAAAAACCCCCTTAAAATTCAAAATGTTTACTGTCGCTTTTGATCTGTTTAATGCATCCTTCACCAATTGAATGCATGAAATCACCCATTACTCTTTTCAAAGCTCGTGAGCATTTCAATCTCCATTTAATTTTCAAATACAAATGTCAAAAGATATATCTAGCGGTTTGCATAAAGACTTGTTTCAAACATAAAAATCTTACTGACCCCAAACTTCTGAACATTTTATATACAGTATATAATCTTCGAAACGGTCCTCTGTAAAATAGCTATTCTAGCATTCATTCCATTTAGCAGCACGCCTAGCCATTATTGCCTTGACCATTATCTGTTTTAAAGTTATACAGTGCCCTGGATTTTCATTTTGATTCTGTTCATTTTCTTTAACAGATCTCAGTCTGGCTCTACGGCTTTTCATCTCCAGCTCAACCTTGACAAAACGAAGCTCTTTTTTCTTTCAGCCGCCCCCAGTCTCTTTCCATCGCTTTTGAAGGTTGTACAGTCATTGCCTCCTGATGTGTCCAAATCTTGGAAATTGTCCAAGATGACCCACTGACCTTCATTTATCATGCTGTGACAAGTGCCCTATCCGAATAAGGCTTTTTAATGTAGAGAAAATCTGCCTTTTCACTCCCATCAGTGCATCCAAAATGCTTCTGTCTGACTCTATATATCAAGTAATTCTCACATTTACTCATGTCTCAATGTACTTCTCATTGCTGCACAGTCATATTCAGGACCCCATTCCTGGCCTACAATGCAGTCAGCACCATTATTCTAATAACTATAAGCCATTATCCAGTCGCACACCCACAACCTTCACACTACAGTCAGAATATTTACTCCCTATACCTATAAAGCAGCCATCCTGTGTGCTTGCCCACAATGACTAAATGTTGTCTTGTGAAATACTGCCCCCTTTTATTCTGTATAGTGCCAGCTATAGAGAATAGACAGAATAGACACGCATAGAAAAAACTTAAGCCAAGTCCAAAACAAGCTACTAAGGTGGGGTATTTGAATAATAAAACAGCAAGAAGTCAATTTGTCAAGAGAGCAAAGGTTGGTCAATGCAAACTGTTTTAACAAGAGCAAACACAATGTCTGCTGCATAACTAATGAGCTGGATCAAACAGCACAATCATTCTGATAGCACACACACATTTCCCCTTCTACAGCAGAGTATGTGAGACATGAGTTTTGTTGAGCGTTTCTCTGTCTTGCGAAATACAATATTTGTTTTCCAGGTGATAAATATAAAGCATTCGTGGCTTAAACACAGTGCTGCTGACGAAACTGGTTTTCTAAAGCTCTCTGTTGTAAAATAGAGTGCCAGGAGAAACAGGCAGGTGGCGTAGTGGGAGTAATCATTTGCATTTTGCTTTCATACAAACATCATATGAGTTTTTTTGAAACATAATTTTTAAACAAACATCGTTTTGAGTTTATTTAGTAGACTTTTTTTTGTTTTTACAGTGCCACTATAGTCTGTATGACTGATTGCTAATGCCAAGAAACTCACATATTATCATATTATAGACAAAATTAAATAAATTGCCCCTATATTACTTTTGTTCTAAAGCCAAACTAAACTGATATAAAATATTATTTGGAAAATATGATACAACTTATTCCAATAAGATGACAGCTTCTTTTATAACATAATAAATGTGTAAGCTAGGTTCTATTTTACAACAAAATAAATTGAAAACTGTGATGAATCTTGTGCTTCCTTGTGTTTAGAAAGAACAGTAATTATTGCAAATTCTGATAAATGTCTTTCATATTTAATTTAATTACATCAACATTTAAACTTTGACATCTTAAAGATAAATGTTGTAAAATCTTTCTTTTTCTCCTCAAGTTTTCAGCGGATCCTACTGTAGCACCCACTTTTCTTCTCTTCGAGGTCCCGGGCCCCAGTTTCGAACCCTCTATGCTAAGCTAAAGGAGGTGAATCTTTTATTTATGCTCGTTGTATAAACGCTTGCTTGTTTAATGGAGCATGGAAGAGTGAAGTGCAGCGCTCTCAAGACACAATCACATTCATCTTTTTTATGTTGTGTTTACATTCTTAACTTTTTCCAAACGATGACTATACACAAACAGGCCGTGACAGAAAGTGTATGTGGCTTTTTGACAGAGCCACACACAGGGCTGCTTAGTGTGTGCAGCTCGTGCTCTGCAGCAGTCCCTCGGGTAGGCAGTTGCGATGAACTGGATGTCAACAGATGCATAAGGGGCTGTCGAAGTTTGAGAACTGCAGGCAGCACACCGGTGCGCGCCTGCCACGACCACGTGGGGGCGATCGAGGTCTTTCCGCGCTGCGCAAACGTGCCTCTCGCGGCGGAGCGCAGCTCCCCAATAACACGAGCACAATGGTCAACGGGCGAGACTGAGCGGCAGACAGATGCGCGCTGCGCATACTTACCTAAGGCTATTACACATGGCATCCTAAAACTTTGATACATCTCGATTCTGACGCCGCTCGTGTGATTTATGGAGCCACGCAGCATGCTCTCGGTAGCAGCACCTGCTTTTGGTGAGTGCGAGTCCAGGCTTAATACAGCGGTGCATGTTTTTTTGGGGAGGGGGTGATGGGCAGGTGATGAGAGATCCTGTTGAATAAAGACCCGACGGCGAGCCGTGGCCAAAACTGTCATCCCTCGAATGCGATCGCACCTGACTGTTTAGGTGTCATTTTCTGCGTTTGGTTACGTCGAGGAATATCTGAGCGAGAGGGAAATTTGGACAAACCTGGGATCTACATCCTCAGCCATCTCTAGCTTGTTATATTGAGGGTGGAAGCTGAGAAGACATCCTCATATCATTTCCTACGTCAGTGGCTCGAATAATGGAACGTGGAGTGCATGAGAGGGCTGATAAACTGCGTGAGACGACTGTTTATAATTAATTGTCAAGGGATTTTGGATCAGTAATATCACGCGCTGTTTCCTGTTTCCTTGCTTGGCTGGCCTGTTACAATAAGGATGTGCCACAGTAGTATTGTTATTAATATTATTATCAATATGTAGCGCAGGATTAGTGACTTATGCCTTTGTTACTGATTACTTTTTCAAAATGTTCTGCTCATGTTGGTGTAGGCTATCCATCCCAGTCTGCTTGGGCTACATTACGATGAGCAGTTTGCATTCTACAACACGTTTTTCTTTTCTTTGCAGCTGTTGCTGGTGTCAAGCGGATTCAGTGATTCATTCATAGCCACCGAAGGGGCAGAGGACGAAACAAACCTACACCCCACCCCTCCCTCACAGTGAAGATGGGAACCAGTGATTTCATAGGCGAATAAAGTCTCTACCGATCACCTCAGATAACGGAGCTCTCCTCCTGCATTCAGTTTCCTTTTGGATAACGCAGGCGCGCGCCGCGCACATGGATTCTAGAACGGTTGGACACCGTTTTCTCATAATGATGATGATTATGATGATGATGATGATGTCACCAGAAGCGCATCGCTTCGCCACAGTTGTAAAGTCCAATTACAATAAGTAAACGTGCACCGAAAGAGCCTAAAGCAATTCCGAAGGCAGCGGACCTACAGTGCCAGTCAAGTGCATTTATGAACTTGCTGAGGCCGTCTTTAACGCAACCTCGTTCTTCAGCGCGTTTTCCATCATTCTGAACGCTTCGTAGTTTGAGAAGATGGAGTTTGCTATGGTGGGCGCGGACAGCGGGGGCTGCAACACCCACCTGCCCTATGGATATGCCCAGGCTCGCGCCAGGGAGAGAGAGCGCGAGCGGGAGCGGCAGTCTCGCGCAGCGGCGTCGGCGGCGGCGGCAGCCGAAGCCGGAACGGTCGGAGAGGGAGGTGGGTCCAGCGGCCATCCCCACAACCATCCGCATCAGAGTCGCACCGCCTCTTCAACGAATGCCAACAACAGTAGCGCCGGGACCGCCTCGCGCCCCTCCTCCTCCTCCTCCTCCTCCTCCCAACAGCCGCAACAGCAACAGCAGCAGCAGCAGCAGCAACACCACGAGCCGCCACAGCAACTTCTCCGAGAGCGAAAAAAGCAACGAGGCGTCGCGCGCTGGAGACGGAACCGCGCGGCACTCGGCGGGGATCTACGCCAATCAGAGTTGGCGCTCCTAGGATCCGAGGAGGACATCATGATTGAGGAGGACGAGGCGGAGGGCGAGGAGGAAGAGGAGGACAGGGGAAGCAAGAGATCGAGTTTTGTCTATAACATGGATGATGAAGAGGAGACGGTTTCGTTAACGGACAGGCGTCCTCAGTCAGGGTACGAAAATGTTTACCACGAGTATGTCTGCTGCGAGAGAGTTGTCATCAACGTGTCGGGCTTGAAGTTTGAGACCCAGCTGAAGACTCTCGCGCAGTTCCCAGACACTCTCCTGGGGGACCCTGAGAAGCGAATCAGGTACTTCGACCCTCTGCGTAACGAATACTTCTTCGACAGGAATCGACCGAGCTTCGACGCCATTCTGTACTTCTATCAGTCCGGGGGGCGCTTGAAGAGACCCGCCAACGTGCCGTTTGACATCTTTTCCGAGGAGGTCAAGTTCTATGAACTCGGGGAAGAGGCGATGCTCAAGTTTCGCGAGGATGAGGGCTTCGTGAAGGAGGAGGAGAAGCCGCTGCCCGAGGACGAGTTCAAACGCCAGATCTGGCTGCTGTTCGAGTATCCGGAGAGTTCAAGTCCAGCCAGAGGGATCGCGGTCGTGTCAGTGCTGGTCATCGTCATATCCATCGTCATCTTTTGTTTGGAAACATTGCCAGAATTCAGGGACGACAAAGAATTCCTCAGCCCAGGTAAAAACTCCACGCAGGCGGACAATGGATTTACGCCGTTCAACGACCCCTTTTTCATCGTTGAGACGGTGTGCATCATTTGGTTCTCGTTTGAGATCATCGTGCGCTTCTTCGCGAGCCCCAGTAAAGCTGATTTCTTTAAAAACGCGATGAACTCCATAGACATCGTCTCTATTTTGCCTTACTTCATAACTCTCGGCACAGACCTCGCCCAGCAGCAAGGCAACGGGCAACAGGCGATGAGTTTCGCGATCCTGAGGATAATACGACTCGTCCGCGTGTTCAGGATCTTCAAACTGTCTCGGCACTCGAAAGGTCTCCAGATCCTGGGGCACACTTTGCGCGCGAGCATGCGAGAGCTGGCGCTGCTCATCTTCTTCCTCGTCATCGGCGTCATCCTGTTCTCCAGCGCGGTGTACTTCGCGGAGGCAGACGAGCCCTCGTCTCAGTTCACCAGCATCCCAGACGCGTTCTGGTGGGCTGTAGTGACCATGACCACGGTGGGTTACGGGGACATGAAGCCCATCACGGTCGGGGGCAAAATCGTGGGCTCGTTGTGCGCCATCGCTGGTGTCCTGACCATTGCGCTTCCAGTTCCTGTCATCGTGTCCAACTTCAACTACTTCTACCACCGGGAGACTGATAACGAGGACCAGGCGCCCGTTGTGGAACAGCCTCCGCCGGGCTGTCCGTACTTTCCGGATTTCCTGAGAAAATTCAAAGGGTCCCCATCAGGGTCGTCTTTGGGGGACAAGGCGGCAGAGTACATGGAGATGGAGGAGGGCGTAACAGAATCTCTGTGCGGGGCTGACACGCAAAGCCCGAGCAGAGGGAACGGTACTGACTTAGGCGGAAAAAACAGTTCACAATCACAAACTCTACAGACAGATGTATGATTATGGACGAACGGTAACCTCCTCAGGAGGTTTTCATAAAGATGACTGCACAAATGGATCAGTTAACAGCACACATGCACAACTTGAAGACATATACACAGTACGCGCGTGCGCAAACACAACGAGACGCTCACACACACACACACACACACACACACACACACACACACACACACTCGCTCTCATCAAGTTCTGGACCTGAGCTGAAACATTTTTGCAATGTGGCTACTTTTGTAGTGAAACATACCCTGTAATCACGTGACAGGCAACGCAAAAACCACCAGCTTTACGTGACGTGGAGAGGTGTCTCTATCTGCCCACGACTCCCGGTTCATTAATGAAGGCAACAAAAAGAACTTGCATAAGCACTTTATGAGTTACATTTGTCAGTAATTGTAGGGAAAAGAGGCGAGTTCTTCTTATCTAATGCTATTATGCAATAACGTTTAAATCGTTTGCACTATCATCAATTATGTTATAGTCTCCCAGTTTAATGCGGAGGAAAGTAACAAGTAACACTGAGGTAGAGAGGGAGGACATTGAAAAACGACTCAGCAATCATACTATGAGTTGCGTTATTAATTAATTCGAAATACTAGCAAACATACGCTGCAATCTTCTCTGATGAAAACCAATTCAGCTAATAGTAATGAATTATTTTAACGTATTTGAATTATTATGATTAATTGGAAAGCAGCATGCTGCGTAACTTAATGCAATGTTATCTTAAATCCCATTATGGCAAACATGTGTCCGCATAGCAGTATTCAGTATGTTCTACACTCTGGTAAAACCCCTTGTTGCACACCCTGTGTAGTTCTTTGTGCATTGTCCACAGTGACTGAAAAGTCATTTATAGTCAGTCCCTTTTGTGAGTATTGGAAAACAAATCCGTCATGTTAGTTTTTGTTCATTAGCACAATATTTGAAACAAACACCATAATTCATCCATCACGCGATGCGAGGATTCATTCTTTCTAAGCATCACAGTCACATTATGGCATACCGAGGCCAAAATAACCGGTTCGCATTGTCTCACAAAGTAAACACCTTGTACAACAGAGTCAACGACACCATGGCTTGAAGGATCAGTTTGGCCACAGTTTTCAAGTTGCTGTCATGGGAGTATATTTCAAGGGAATGCTTCATGCAACTATTTGTCCTCATCCCTTTACCAAATGACAATGCATCCCTTTATAAAAATGCTGGCGGAAATGTACAGCACGGAAGGGAACATGAACTTGGTGGACTTCATGCACAGTGAATTCTCGTCCTTTTGGAGTGCACGATGACCACTAAGCATGCGCAGTGCTTTACGGATCCCAGGTAAGCGATTTCTGTGTTAAGAATTTGCTCAGTCACACAGCAATCATGTTGTCATCATACACTCTCAGTTTTACGCAGCATCCAGGTGTTTACACATCTGCGTGTACCTACTAGTTGTCTGTTATGGCTAGGAACAGGTGTTCCACGTGATCTCAGCATGCATGCGATTTCAACCCTCATGTTTTCTCGTTTTATAATAATATGTCAACAATGTATTGAATTGCTTAGCAACAAGGGGCTTATTGTCAAAGAGACGACTAACTGTGCTGTGTTCCCTTGGAATCCAAAAATCCTCATTGTTCATTAAGTGTTCCGAGCTTCATTCTCTGATGTCATAATAGCTGTTACCATTTTTTGTAGACACGATAATTACCATTTAATCTCTAGTAAACCGATATTTTGTCATTAATAAGACATACTCTTAAGCACAGCTACAGGGAGATAACTATGGCCTCCCTCGGCCTGCTCATCTCTCACAACACGATTACTTGGCCAACGTGTAGGCTACTTATGTAAAATATGCACACTCGATATTAGATTATCGTAAGTGCCTTCTGTGTCATGTCAATCTAGTGCCTTGTGGGCTTGTTACAGGAAAAATGGTTGTGTAAGTTGATGAAAAAGTAACCGACAACTGGCATTTATCAGCCATTAATGCTGTCACCTCTATAAACTCTGCACACTATGTAAAGTATCCCTTTTCAGTAGGGATCCTCTCACAGCTTGTAGTAGATGCACTACTGATAACGAGTTATATAATGACATTAAATTACAGGCAAACTGCTCTGCCTTTAAGTAAAAAAAAAAAAAAGATCTTAATAGTAATAGTCTTAAAGGGGTCATATGATGCGATTTCAAGTTTTCCTTTCTTTTTGGAGCGTTACAAGCTCTTGGTGCATAAAGAAGATCTGTAAAGTTGCAAAGACTAAAGTCTCAAATCCAAAGAGATATTCTTTATAAAAGTTAAGAGTCAACCACGCCTACCTAAAACGCCTCGTTCTAACACGCCCCCACATATCTACGTCACTATGTGGAAATATTAGCATAATGCCGCCCAAATAGTTCTAAAAAAAAAAAAGAAAAAAGAAAAAAAGGGTCCATTCCGACTTTGCTATGACAATCTGGCGTTTCTGAATCAGTGACTGTAAGTATGTTTTGTTATTAGTTTAAGTATTTGCTATTGACTGTTAAAATGTGGAGTTTTGCACAGCGCAGAGTAACGTGTCGTGTGTGTGTGTGTGTGTGTGAGGGGAACAGGGTCACATCACATGTCTTGATATTTACTTTGAAAGCTGAAGCTGCAATTATGGCAAGGGGCATTACATTTCCGACATGTGCTTGTGGTGTTTGGCCAATCACAATGCACTGGGTCAGCTGGCCAATCAGAGCAGACTGCGCTTGTCAAAGGAGGGGGCTTTGTTGAAAACGACGTGTTTGAGAGAGGCGGGGCATAGAGGACCTACAATAATGTACAGTATTTGAAAAATAATGTGTTTTTTGAACATTAAAGCATGTCAACATATTCTGTTACACCAAATACACAAAATAATGATCTTTAAAATAGCATCATATGACCCCTTTAATGATTTTATCATATAGTTCAACAGAGGTGATGCAAATCTTTTAATTCTAAAACATATTTACTTTGTTAATGTACGTTCCTGGTCTTGTTATGAACAATTCATTGGTACTTGTTATTAAGACAGTCTTCACAATTTTCACCACATTTCATTATCAAAATGTAATAACTTTCCCTAGCTTGCTTTCCTTTCCTTTTCTGATGTCACTTAGTCTGCACAGACTATCGGATAATTTTAAACAATAGTTTAATACTTATACTAGGGAACTGTTTTAACAAGCTCATATTTGTTAAATCCACATCTAGTAAATTCTTGCTAGAAATTAAGTTTTCTAAGTTTACATTTTATTGGTAAATATCCTGCTTCGCTTGGAAATGCATCATATTATGGATTTAAAATGGGTTGTGACCAGTAATTTATGTTGATTTCAATATTCAGTATTTAAACACATTCTATATGCTGAAGCTATCCATCTATCTATCTATCTATCTATCTATCTATCTGTCTGTCTGTCTGTCTGTCTGTCTATCATCTATTCTGTATATCTATCTATCACATGCATTATTGTTTGATTTATCTTTTCATAATTATTGTTTATAATAGACTGTGAATGACCACTACGCAGTCAATCACCTTCTTATACATTAGAGGTAAACAAAAAAAAGTCAATTCTTTTCATTTTTATATGGTCTATTTGACTTACTTTTTTCACACAAATGCTTTTTAATACATGTCTCATGTTTTTGTTTGTAATGTTACGGTAGTGTATTGGCTGTCCCACTAATATAGTTACACAAATAAGAAGTGGTTGTGCGTAGTCTTTGTACAAAATCTTTATGTTTACTGTTGAAATCTGAAATGATATTCAGTGTAAATGAGGATATATTGATAGTCCTTAATCATTATGAGATCCTGCTTGCTGAGTCATGCAGTACTTTTGCACATATACGCGCAGGCACTCATATTCATGATAACCCAGGCTATTAAGCACTCGTTTACAGGTTAATGTTGCATAGCCTGTGGAGAGGTGTTACGCTAGCTCTGTCTTCATTTTTTGCTGTAGTTCATATTGGATTGCACCAATACTTCACAGCACTAGTTATTTGCTCTGCTGAACATTTTTAAAACGTTTGGTGCTGGCTGTGAAGTAATGGCTGTTGCCCGTCTTGAGCTCTTTTAAGTTTCTCTGGGCTTAAACGTTGTTGTTAATGATTCATTGCGTCCAAAAGATGAATCTGCTTCAGCTTCAGAGGATATTTTCTGAAAACAATCTGTTGTGCTGCAGTCCAGGCATTTGTAAAATGGATACCAAACTAAAAGTTGGCTTCTTTCTCAGACTTTATTATTATTTGGCATCCTTCTCTCAATCTGTCTTTCCCTTTTCTTTCTCGGTTCCTTCCATTTGCCTCTTCTTCTACAAGGCAGAAGCGTATCCCTCCACTTGTGGCAGCCTCCTTCACTTCTCTGTAAAATAACTTACAGAATCACACGCGTGTCAGAGACTGAAAAACAGAATGTAATTTCTGTGAGATCAGTGGACTCGCAATGCATGTTATTTATTTAAAGTGTAGGTCCATATGTGTGTGCTCGCTTGTCTGCGAGAGTGTAATAAATCAATAAAACCCTTCACCCACATCACCTTCATAAATATCAGACTCAATGCCACAGTAAATGGATATTAAACTAGATTTCCTAATATCAATCACCCATGACTACGAAAGACATTTTGCCATATTGATAGATCAGTGTAACAGCACTCATTTCCATAACACTGACTCTCTGTAAATATCAAGACTGGCATTTGAGCAGTGTGGAGAGCCAGAATAATGTGGCATTAGTCCAACCGAAAGCAATCAGCATCACTCCACTCGGCATTAATTAGCTGCCGTGCGTGATGTGTGTAGTATGACACAGAAGTGTTGCTGTACTTGGCATGATCACCATACCCACACATACATTGGGGCTTAGTGGATGATGGGAAAATAAACAGCACTATAGATTAGAAACTGAGTTGTCATGGCAGATTTTCACTCCATAATCCCCTCATCTTCTCTCAGTAGAAACAACAGTGTTGCGTGGGTTAAATCAGTTGGGCAGAAAAACACTAGCTAGTTACCCTTATGTAACCTTAAAATAAAATTGTATTTCTGCTAAGTGTTGTCCTCTAAACCGCTGTTAGTGTCAAGTGCATTGTGTGGCCTCAAGCACAAGTGGTGTGATGCAGCTGACAAATTGTTCTATGTAAAGCAATGTTTAACATCTTCATGACATAGAGGTACATGTTCATACTCTGAGGGGTGCAAACTGGGTTTTTAGGATCACAGGGCTTGCTAGTGCCAGTATACAGAGAGTTTTGTTTGGATGGTGTCCAGTGGTTTCTTTCAATGAGTCCCTCAGCTAAGAAAAAGTTCAGTAAGAGGGTCAGTGATGTACAGTATAAAAGGAAGAAAAACTCTTTTTACTCTTTTTTTATTTATTTCTAAACAAGCTTCAGTTTAATGACTCATGTGGTGCAAACATCAAGTAAAATGTGATGTGAGTGTACTGTAGGGCTGTCCAAAAAATGTTTGAATTTCGAATATTCGTCGAATTTAAAATAAAAATCCACATTTTAGGTGTGCGTTAAGGAGGCAGCCTTATCAGTGGCGCACGAGATGCGATGACGATTTAAGTGTCGTTGCATTTTAATGTTTTTGTTATCCTGTCCAGTTGAACCCACTGGATGCGGTGCTGCTGTATTCAGAGGCGTCATGCCCATTCACGTGCCCCCTCAGATTTTTGAGCCAATTGGATTTTGAATGCAGCTTCCAAAAGACAAAAAAATAGCCATTTCATATTTTCTATATTTAATACAATCACACCGGCGTGATTAAAACGTTTAGTTCGTCATATCATTCAATTCAATTCAATTCAATTCAAGTTTATTTGTATAGCACTTTTCACGATACAAATCGTTGCAAAGCAACTTTACAGCAAATGAAGTTTCTACAATATTTAGTGGTAGCTTATCAGTGGTGACTGTCAGTCAATGTACATATGGCAGAAATGTACAGAAAAATCAATTAAAGACGTAATCAAACAGACGATGAACACTATTAACAGCAATTATTATATGATGCAATCAAACTTATAGCAAAATTTGGTAGTTCTGTATGTTGTTTCAGGGTTGGCATCATCTGAGGTCCTCTGAGGGGTTGGCATCATCTCTTCTCAGGCGTTCTGGATCCAGACTGAAGCGTGTGTAAATCCTAGTTATATGTTGTTATAGATGTCAATCCCGTGGCAAAAACAGAGAAACAAATAGAGACATAATTAGCGTAGCTGCTGTTCCAACCAAGCAAAATTGATTAGTTTAACCCAAGCTAAAGAATAATAATGTGCATTTGATGAAATTCTTCATAGAGATAATTTTTTTGCAGGAAGGACCACAATTGAGCA
The DNA here is from genome assembly GCF_001515605.1 of Sinocyclocheilus anshuiensis. Lineage (NCBI taxonomy): Eukaryota > Metazoa > Chordata > Actinopteri > Cypriniformes > Cyprinidae > Sinocyclocheilus > Sinocyclocheilus anshuiensis. The sequence continues at coordinate 1,230,828 of NW_015552540.1, forward strand.
GACAACTTTTTCAAAAATTTTAGACATAAAAGGAATATTTGAAATGGGTCTGTAATTTGCCAGTTCACTAGGATCTAGTTGTGGTTTCTTAATAAGAGGCTTAATAACCGCCAGCTTGAATGGTTTTGGGACGTGACCTAAAGACAACGACGAGTTAATAATATTGAGAAGTGGTTCTTCTGCTACAGGTAACAACTCTTTTAGTAATTTAGTGGGTACAGGATCTAACAGGCATGTTGTTGGTTTAGATGCAGTGATAAGTTATAGATCAGCTATAGTTATACAGTCTTTATAGATTGTACAGCGCAAGTATCATTAAAGCGGGTAGAGCAAAAGTCATCATGGCAGTTATTTGAGATTTGACACTAGTCATATGGAGCGTAGCGTCCTGGAGATGTCCGATAGGAGTTCTGCTCCGACTCTGCTGGGGTGCAGGCCATCAGCGCGAAAAAGCCTAGGACGCTCCCAGAAAATATTCCAATTATTAACAAAGAGCAGTTTCTGTTCTTTACACCATGACAATAACCATTTATTTAGTAAGGGATAATCAACAGCTAGCTGTGCATTAAACAATTTGAATGCACGACGTGGAGGCGAAGAACCACCCGACGTGCAGTGGAGGCAGTCGAGTATTCAGACAGACCATGGCATAAAAGCAAAAAGTCTACTGAACCTTTCATGTCCTCGTCGATACTAGGGCTGTGTATCACCAGCAAAGTCATGATACGATACATATCACGATACAGATGCCACGATACGATACATATCACGATACATGACTGCACTGAATTTCACCTCAGCAGAATTTAGAAAAACAGCTGTTTATTAAACACTGCTTACTATAGTGCCATTTCTTACTATTGGCAGAGCAGGCAGTTGACCTCTGCATTATGAAGGGCCTCCAGAACTGTACCACAGTACAATATAGGTAATGGCATATGTTTCATGTTTACATTGTGCACTCCCCACCAGGTACAATATTCTGATTGTTTGCATCTTGTTTTTAAGCCCATAAATAATAATGTACTTTTTCTAATAAATTTATATTGTAATGTACTCATTCTAATATATTTAAAAAATCATTTACATTGCTGGTAGGTTATCATTGCTCAAGTTAACACACTCTCTACAATTAAAAAAAGAATAATTAGAAGAGTTCTAAACTAACGCGCTGTCTTCACTGTATCTAACGCACACACTCTCAAGGCTGATTTAAGGC
>NW_015552540.1:1232096-1234922 GCF_001515605.1 Sinocyclocheilus anshuiensis
GGCGACAGTGACCGTTGGCGACGGAATGTGGGCGTGTCAAGCGATGCGAGTCAAGCGACAAAAGTTCAGAATTCTTCAACTATGCAAATAAGCAGCGAATTTCACGAGCGACAACCAATGGGAGTGAAGTCAGTGGAGAGCACGTGATTCATCTGCTGTAGTGGAGTGTTACGGGGGTAACTAGGCAACCAGTAGTGGGAACTCCCACTAGTGACCTCAATTGCCAGCCACAAACGACAAGCAGCGAAAAAGTCGCTGGCGGTGTGAACGGGGCTTCAAGGCTACTTGATGCGTCCGCAAGTTCGCTTAGGTGCGCGTGGCAAATATGACGTCATCGCGGTGTTGGCAGAAGTTCGCTTTGAGTGCGCGCGATGTCGTTTGGCGTGGCGGTTAGGGATGGGCGATACCTCTTATTTTATTTTCGATCCGATACCGATATTTTCAAGCCCAAGCGCGTGTGCACATGGTTGCCAGGTTGACAACGATAAGTAGCACACTTAGCAGATATTGCCATATTGCGCAAGTGTAAAGCTCTGTTTTGGGGATTACGTCTCTTTATATCAGGCAACCCAGTTGTGTTCCTCTGCGGCCAGATTAAACCTTGTTGTAGCCTGTTGAATTACTGAAATAAATGAACTTTTCCACGACATTCTAATTTATTGAGATGCACCTGTATATGCTCTAAAAAATAAAAAAATAAAAAAATTATGTGCTGTTGTGGCTGCTGTGTCACATGATGCACTCATGTCTAGCACAAAAGAGCCGCATGTTTAGAAAGCCATGTAAAATTAGTGCAAGTTCAACTTTTAAAAAACATATCTCGAGACTTTATGGCAGGGTTTTTTCCCAATCCCACTGCAACTCCTGTTTTTAAAGGGTCATGAAACCCCCCGTTTCAGCACTGGTTAGTTCTCACCACAGTTTTACAAAATGCTAAAAAAGTGGGCGTGGTGCGGAGCGGTGGAGGGGGAAGAGGGGAGACAGACAACAACACACACACAGCTTAGCGTTCTGACAGTTTAATTTCGCTCCCAACGCGCTGTTGCACCTCTGAGAACTTTTAAGGCTTATTCTGTGGCGTTTATATAAGCCTTTTGACGGGTTGTGTCACAGAGCTGTAAAAACGGTTATGCTCACCAAGTGAATGAATCGCGTTTGTGCCGAACTCTTATTACAAAGCAAAAACAAACACTCTTCTTCGATCCATGAACGTTTCTCTCAGTTATTGTGTGCGATGTCATCTTACAGACTCTGAAACGTCTGTCATAGCAAATCAACACATGCTGCTGTGAATAATTAAGCGAAGCGTCTTCTCATAGGATAAGAACACGCAGTCTCATGAATAATTTAATAGACACCGACGCGTCATCGATGTAATATTAGTCCATTGCGGTTGTGCCTCACACGTCCTAAGAAGTGAAGCTGTGAACCGTTTGATCGCCCCCTGGTGGCTGGCTGCAGTACAGGTCATAAACCCCGGCCTCTCCATGTAAACGAATTGGACTTGAGTCAAAATAAAAAAATAAATTACGCTTCCAATACAATTTTCCGAAAGATGGTTTTGGTAATTTAAGGTAGTTATCACGCTGATATATGTTAAATTGTTCGTTTTTGTGACAAGTTTGATTTTAGCTAGTAATTTGATGCTATAAAAACGGGGCGTGTCGTTATGGTTAGGGCTGGGTATTGAGTTCGATACTTTTTAGGCACCGACCGAATTGCCTCGATACCATCGAGTATCGCAAAACGTCTCGTCGTTCGGTACCAAATTTCGATACCTAAGGGGTTAATCTCATCAGCGTCAGTGAGACGCAGATCGATCAGTGTTTGACATCCGCTAGAGCGATGCGAAAACGTACGGAGCAGTCTGCTCGTGGTACTATAGCCTAATACACCGATAGGTCTGCACAGTCGGTCCGCGTCACGCACCACACTCAGAGATGTGGCTCACACGTGAGGATTTACTGTGAATGCGACCCAGCCCACGTAGCTGTAAGGCTACATTTACACTGGTGCGTTTTTGTTTTAAAATGAAAATGATCCTCGTCATACTGGCATTTCCACTGCGTTTCAAGCCGACTTTCCACTATCTCCGACAAATGACCGACCGAAAGTTATTCATTTCCAATGGAGAGTAGTGCGGGAGCTGTGTAGAGTTCCAATCATATGCAGATGTCCGTTCATACTACAAGACCTAAAGCGCATGTTATGTGACCATTCATGCACACTGTAGCATCATGCTACATAAGACCAGGGTTTAAATTGGGCCGGGCCGTCTGGGGCTGAGCCCCGCCACATAGACTCCAGGGCTTGACATTAACTCATTAACGCCAGACAAGTAACATGATTAAAACATCAGTAACCAAAAATAACTATGTAAACACCAAAACGCAATATTTATTCTTTGAGTCAAAGTTTCATTAGCCCATGCATAAACATCTGATGAATCTGTCGTTTGAATGAATCGTTTGAATGAACGACTCAATGAATCACTCATTAAACGCTCAGTACTGGCACCTACTGGCGTTTTAATTTCGTTGAAAAGTATAATTTCCACCATAATTTCTTGTTTGTATATTCAAAAATATTTAAAAGAATCTCATAATATTATTTAATGCAGTTGTATTTTTCAGTGTAAATGATTTAATTTGATAACGTATAGATAACATATATATACATATATACATATATATATAAGCTCGATACCATAGAGCCCCCTCCCCACACATAACAAATCCCAATTTAACCACTGCATAAGACAATACATAAGATTTATATTCTGCTTTTACTCAAAACTCACTTTAAACCACCATCAAGTGTTTGTAA
>NW_015552540.1:1235335-1235809 GCF_001515605.1 Sinocyclocheilus anshuiensis
CAGTAAATCAGTGGAAAATGAATAGAAACGATGAGTCTGTCTGAGCTATGCGTTTTAAAACGAACACGCACTAGTGTAAATGTAGCCTATAACAGATGTGTAAACTGAGCTTTATTAAAACGATTTGCACTGATTTGTGTTGGTTACATTTTAATCCTTTGTGCAGTGGCTCAGGAGATGAGTCTTTGAGCCTGTATAAACATCAACAAGCTGAAAAATAAAACCAAAGTTTTTTTTTTAGATAATGTAATATTATAAATAACAGAATAAAAAGTATCGTTCAGGAACCGGTATCGAAGTCAAGGTATCGGTATTGATATCGAACATTTTTGAATGATACCCAGCCCTAGTTATGGTTGATTAGGTCTGCGGGGGTTTGGGCGGGAGTTTGATACCGCAGCTCCACCTCATGACACTACTGCGCAGACTCTGGCTCCAAACGAATCTCTACTGCGCAGACTTGGGCTCCAAATA
>NW_015552540.1:1236356-1237533 GCF_001515605.1 Sinocyclocheilus anshuiensis
ATAAGATTTATATTCTGCTTTTACTCAAAACTCACTTTAAACCACCATCAAGTGTTTGTAATAACTTCCGATTGCCATGTGTGTTTTGGCCATGTATTGTTGATGAAATTAAATATATTATAACCTCTGAGTCAGAGCAGCGATCATGGAAGAGAGAGCACAGGCAGACAGCGCTAGAAACTGCTAATGCTTATCAGTAAATCAGTGGAAAATGAATAGAAATGATGATTCTGTCTGAGCTATGCGTTTTAAAACGAACACGCACTAGTGTAAATGTAGCTAACAGATGTGTAAACTGAAGACTATTTGAGTTTTATTAAAACTATTTGCACTGATTTTTTGTTAGTTACATTTTGTTCCTTTGTGCAGTGGCTCAGGAGATGAGTCTTTGAGCCTGTATAAACATCAACAAGCTGAAAAATAAAACCAAAGTTTTTTTTTTAGATAATGTAATATTATAAATAACAGAATAAAAAGTATCGTTCAGGAACCGGTATCGAAGTCAAGGTATCGGTATTGATATCGAACATTTTTGAATGATACCCAGCCCTAGTTATGGTTGATTAGGTCTGCGGGGGTTTGGGCGGGAGTTTGATACCGCAGCTCCACCTCATGACACTACTGCGCAGACTCTGGCTCCAAACGAATCTCTACTGCGCAGACTTGGGCTCCAAATAATGTCATTTACTCAAGATGGCAGCGGCCATACTGAGATGCTTTGGCTTCACTTTTCTATAGTGGAAGGAATGGGAGATGCGTCATCCATCTTTTTTTACAGTCTATGGTCCATTGCCACATCACAAATTGTGACGTCATCACAATGTAGATTTTAAACCCGGAAGATGAAAATAGCGCAGAAAAGCTTAAAAAAAACCCAGTTTTCTCCAACAGTTAAAATTATCGGATGCTAACATTGTCTTCTATGTCTTCAACACAAACACCTCTGCTAAAATCTCAGAAAAAGTAGTCACTGGTTTTTTTCTAGGCTTTATTGTGTTTATGGAGTGCAGTCTAACGTGTTAATGCTTCGTTTTTAAAAAAGCGCATTATTTTTCACATAATTTACCTTTATTCCACACCGCTCTGTCCCTTCTCTGAGAAATGCGCAGATCATTTCCTGCTTTTATGAAGCCCCGCCCTCAGAAATAGGCGATGGGCTCTGATTGGTTAGCTAGCC
>NW_015552540.1:1238980-1247369 GCF_001515605.1 Sinocyclocheilus anshuiensis
TGATTGGTTAGCTAGCCCAGTGTGTTGTGATTGGCTAAACCGCCTCTAGTGCGCGTTGATGTTTATACACTAAACGTTCCGCCCCTTACCTCAGCGGCATGTGCTCCGGTTGTATTGTAAACAACGGTGTTGTTAATATCGCTTATCAGTTTGAGCCCGATTGAGAAGCAGAGAATATTATTTAAGAGGATTGTGCAGAACCTGTGCAAGCACGGCTTTTAATGCTAGGCCTATGTTTTTTGTTTGTTGTTGTCTCATACTTTTAGATATGCTGTTATTTGTAAATGCTACTGCTTATGTTAGCTTTTAATATATGGTTTTATCCTGATTAAAGCTTTAATACAGTACGGCAACTGCACGCTTGTTTAACGCATTTTTAACGCTTCTCATAGCTATGTGAAAATAAGTGTATAATTGGAACAGTTCATTTCAGAATCGCGATTCATATACGAATAGATTTTTACGTACACCTCTAGTTTTCTATTCCTCTTCTCTAAAGCAGCGCAGCATGGCCTCGCCCCCTTTGTGAAATCGCAATCAACCACCCCTTTAAATGAAAAATGTACCCTGCACCCTCTTGTGGCCTGAGAAGAGAAGCCAAAAGCTTTTCTTCACCCTAACTGAAATTATGCATTTTAAATTCGAATATAATTCGAATTTTGATCATATTTAAGTACAAAATTTGAATGTAGTTTTTCAGCCATTTTGACAGCCCTAGTGTACTGTACACATCTTAATCATTATTTCAAACAAGGTTTTATATATATTTCTCAAGGTATGTATATTGCATTGTTATGGGAGTGAATATGTATTCATAAATATTGTATATTCATAAATAATGTTTTTTTTTTTTTTGGAGTTGCATCACATGACATTTTACAACTTGATCTAACCTTGCCTCGCAATGCAAAGGTAAAATCATCTGATATTTTAAGAGACCTTGACACACAGTGCTGAGGGTCTGCAGGGGTTCTCTCTATTATATAATTTCCTGTTTTATGTTTTTTCATAAAACAGAAAAAAATGCATAATTGCACCACATGACTTTGATCAGCACAGTTGTTTTTACCCCTGTATTTCTGACTTTATAAGGGTAAAAAAAATCCTCCCAGCAAAATAAATTAATTAATTTGATTACATAAATAAAAACGTGTTAATCATAGAATATATTATTCAAGTCACTGTACATGTAAATTGCATTTTAATGTGCTTTTTAAATAAATGATTTGATAGGACAGAAAATAAGTTACACTTCTTTGACCCAAAAGCTGATTCAGTAAAAGATTTAGTGCTTCTAACAGAAGGGTCTTTCACCCTCAAGTCATGTCTGCTGAGGTTTGTACACTCATATTTTCCTGGAATACAGACAGAGTGACTCTGCACCTGGGTGTGTGGAAGAACAGACTTGATGAACATGTTCTTCTGCTTATATTTCATGAGTAAGATTAAAGCTCGGTTCTATTGTTGTCAGCATATCCCTCCTTGACGTGTTTGTTTGTGTGGTTGACTTGTCATGGGCACTCACAAACACACACACACACATAGACAAAAACACTTCCCTTTGGGGTTTAACACTCCCGTAGGGCAGGGCACTGGAGGTCAGGACGTGTGTGTTGCTAAGCAGTTCTGTCTTGTTGGGTTGTGTTCCTCTTATCTGACGGCTTATGCCCGGAGGGTCAGGGTGCATTGTCTGTACTAACAGGACTGACCCCTCTGATGAGAGACCCAAGATGGGACACACGCAATGGGAGGCTCTAACAAACTTCATGACCTTAGCGGAGGTCAGCACATCATGTCTGTCATCTGCATTCACATACAGCGTGAAGAAGAGCAAGTGATTGAAAAAAGCAATCAAAAGACAATTCCAAAAGCTCCTGAAGCTATTTAGAAAATGATTCTTAGGACAACCTCCTTCATTAGCGTAGCATGCGAACATGCAATTACTGAAAACATTTCCATTGAAAATGAAACAGGCGTTCCTCTTCAGCTGATCTGCCATTTTATATTGAATTATATGTGTACTATTGTATATGTGCAGTTCCTTATCATAGTACTGTGACCGATGGTTGCTTGAGAACACACTTCAATAATGCTGAAGGAATAGGATATGCAATCCAATTGAATTCTGCTCAGAGTAAATCCTGTTCTCAAGATATTGTAGAAAAAAATGACTGATGCTTCAGGACTGCTAAATATGATAAACAGTACAATCTGAATATCACTAGATGCCACTTGATGTTTCAGAAGACTACATTTGTTGTCAGTTTCGAATAAGTATAAAACACTGTAATTAAAATGAAAAAAGAGTGAAGGCAATCCCTAACAATCCCTGAACTCGACCAGTGCTACAAAGTTTTTGGAACAGGAGAGATCTCAGTATGCTATTCCCAATATCTCAGTTTTAATGGATCTGTTCATTTATATATATATATATATGTATTAGCGTTGACAGCAAGTCGATTTGATTCACAGTTCTTTTATAGGTTTCTTAAAATACTTCCTCTAATGTATTTCAAGCAAGACAGAGGAGATGGACAGACTTTTTAAGACTATTTATTGCAGCAAAAGTAACTTGAAAGGAAAAGCATTTTATACTAAACACATAGGCTACTTAGAACACAGCAAATAATTTAATAAAAGCAGTATGGCCCTGAGATGGTGAAAAATACCTATTAATATATAATAAAATCTAAATAACATTAATGTAAAATAATGTCTGCTTTTAGTTGTTTGGTTTACCTCTGATCCACTTAATAGCAATCATACTACCATGTTACTAGTAAAATTGCACTGTTTGTATTTTACAAATAATGATTTAAAGTAATTATTTTTTTTGCTTTTAAAAAGTTAATAGATGTGAAAAAATTCATGCATATGTTCAAATTCATGTACATTCATATGAGATAGCTTTTATAAAAGCTGATATATTTGACATACAGTGGGTCACTTGATGGGGCAGACTTATTAAGATTACATGGCCAGCCAAATATTACTCACTTCACCCAGGTAACCCTACCTTGACACTTGTGGAATAAATGATATGTCACTGACTGTGAATAGGGCAATTCTGACTGGCCATTGCAATGAGTTGGACTAACTAAATCAAATGATTTGTTACAGCCCTAGTTATTAGTTGCATCACTGCAGACACATTTCCCAAATGCATAAGATCGAAACATACAACGATTCAGTTTCTTGTCCTTCCTTGTCAAGTTATTCAACCATTCATTCCCTCCAAATTACACCGTCTTTCAAGACGTGACATTGTACTGTAGTGTCCTGGGGAGGTACAGTGGCCTTGCTCTGCATTATAGTCTCCAATCCACAGAACACACACACACACACGCACGCACGCACGCACACACACACACACACACACACACACACACACATCAGGAGAAAGGAATTACAAAAGGGACCAACTGTGCCCTGATGTAATTCTTGCTCTGTTTGGTGGTTATAGGCAGACAGCAAAGCCAAGCGGTAGTCAGTGACCTTCTGACATTCATGCACTCGGAAATACAGCATAGAAACTGCTGAGCTGTAAATGCAGTATGCTGCTGCACAAGCAGTCCCATCATTTCCCGCATGTTGTCTATGGATCTTAAGATATAGCAGCTTAAATAGTGTATCAACTTTTAGCATTTGCCTCGCATCCTGGCCCGTTTTACAGCTATTTACATTTCTCCTGCTGAGCAAGGAAATCTTCATTGTTGTGATAATTCTGGTCTGAATGTTTATCTTGGTGGGTTTCCTGTGCTTTAATTGGCTTGTCGTGCTGCCCCCAGAGAGCAGGCAGAGAAACTGCAGTTTAGGCCTCTGGAATTAGCCAGCACTTCCTGTCTCTCTATGGGATGGACACACTGCTGTTAGTATAAACGTAGACTAATGTGTTTTTGTATTATTATTTATAGTACTGTTGTGGAGGGTACAAGAGTATCTATGGCTTTCTTCGAGAGCTTTTTATTCACTTCATTTAGTTGTTCTGCTAACCAAAGGTTTAATGTAGATTTGCTTGTGGCGGACCATCACGGGAATATAAATCTGTTTAGCAACAAAATGTTTACTTGTAACACTATAAAATGTATTTGTTGCTCTGGTGATGTAGTCCTCAATGAAAAACTGTTATGAAACACATTTTGCTTTACAAAATGTAGTTTAATGGCAGAGGCACTGGCAAAATGAGGTGACAATGATTTATGATAATGTTATGAAAATCCCATCCAGCTTTATATGGTGACACCATAACCATTCACCTGCTATGATGTTTATATTGAAGTTGTTTTTTATTCTTCCCATCATAAATGCAAGATGTGTTTACAGTAATTCAAACTACAAAGTAATAACTCTAGATTAATCAACACTCAAATGAGAAATGCAATACATTAAATCAAATCAAATCATCAATGTATTAGAATGATTGTATTGTATTTTGTCTTGATTGCTTGTATGCAATCTCTGTCAAACTGTGCTGTTTATCTTGGTGGGTTTCCTGTGCTTTAATTGGCTTGTCGTGCTGCCCCCAGAGAGCAGGCAGAGAAACTGCAGTTTAGGCCTCTGGAATTAGCCAGCACTTCCTGTCTCTCTATGGGATGGACACACTGCTGTTAGTATAAACGTAGACTAATGTGTTTTTGTATTATTATTTATAGTACTGTTGTGGAGGGTACAAGAGTATCTATGGCTTTCTTCGAGAGCTTTTTATTCACTTCATTTAGTTGTTCTGCTAACCAAAGGTTTAATGTAGATTTGCTTGTGGCGGACCATCACGGGAATATAAATCTGTTTAGCAACAAAATGTTTACTTGTAACACTATAAAATGTATTTGTTGCTCTGGTGATGTAGTCCTCAATGAAAAACTGTTATGAAACACATTTTGCTTTACAAAATGTAGTTTAATGGCAGAGGCACTGGCAAAATGAGGTGACAATGATTTATGATAATGTTATGAAAATCCCATCCAGCTTTATATGGTGACACCATAACCATTCACCTGCTATGATGTTTATATTGAAGTTGTTTTTTATTCTTCCCATCATAAATGCAAGATGTGTTTACAGTAATTCAAACTACAAAGTAATAACTCTAGATTAATCAACACTCAAATGAGAAATGCAATACATTAAATCAAATCAAATCATCAATGTATTAGAATGATTGTATTGTATTTTGTCTTGATTGCTTGTATGCAATCTCTGTCAAACTGTGCCTGCAAACTTTACATATCAATTCAGATAAATCTATTTCCACTCTAGAGTTACATACAGACAGATGGATGAGGCCTAGCAAGATGATTGACTTCCCCCTTGTTGTTCTGTCTGCAGGAAAGGGAGTTTTCTCTGGAGGGAGAGTTTTTCTTTCCTTTCCATTCTCCCTCTCTCTCTCAGCCTCTGTACAGCTATAGAGCTGTCTTAGTTTGGGGGGGCGGAAATTTTAATGTTGCCATGGAAACCTTAGCTAAAATCTATTTTATGGTACTAGCTCCAGAGTTAAGTGTGTGTGTATGTGAGAGAGAATGAGAGAGAGGACTTGCTTGTTGCTTGATTGAAACAATGTTTTATTTATTCTTTTTTTGTTACGTTTTGCTCTAACTAGATGATTCATGTTAGATGATTCAGCATAGGCAGAGTTACTTTTGTGCAGAGGTGTTTCACCGAAGGAGGCTGTGAATGTTTATATTGAAGGCAGTGAATTAAAAAAGGCATAAGCTTGATTCAGTTTTGATGTGACTCGATTTTATTAAATAGTAGTATGTTAATATAAAAATATGATATAAATATTGTATTATTGTTTTCTTGTTAATAGTGTAATAGTGTGGAAATTAAGAATGAATTTATATTAGAAAAAAGTGTGGTAACACTTTACTTGAAGCCTTTATGAATAATGCATCATTGAAGGGTTATTAAAGGGTATAAAGCATTATAATTATTCATAATGTGAGTTGTAATACATTATATCCTGTCGTAATTAATTATAAATACAGAGTTCTTGCATGAAACTCTAGATAGCGCAGTCCGATAGGTCTAACTCAATCTGACCTAATGACATCATTATCACATGGCACTGCTGATTGGTTCTCTCCTGTATCGGTAGCCAATGAGCTCGCTGCTCAACATTCAAATATATGACTAGTGCTTGCTGTAGCAGTTGCAGCTTGCTTCAGAAACCCTTCACCTTCCCCAGCTCCACCTGTATAGATCTGCTACGAGGTGATTCATGTATGCTGTATGGGGGTTATTTCATGTATGTTATATTTGCAGCAGCAATATTTCTTACATGTTCACAGCAGCATGTTGTGGATGTATTGGCAGTAGCAAGTCTTGGTACTTGCTCTGCCGCAGCAGCAACAGCAGCAGCAGCATAGCAGATCTATTCCGCCAATACCAAATACATTAACATTGTCATGTACATTACCATGCCAGTCCCTCCGAGAGTTGTCATGACAGAACTGAATTTAAAATGCATAGTGTAACAATGAATCGATAAGTGTTATAATGCATTAACTGGTTACAATTATTCATGAGACTAATTACTTTTGTAATGCATTATACATAAAGGCTTTAAGTAAAGTGTTACCAAAAGTTACCAAAACCACTGCTTGTAAACAAAAGTGGGGTTGTGAGGAAAGTCAATGGGAACAGAAACAATTTGGTTACCAACATTCTTCAAATATTTTATGTTCCTCAGAAGAAAGAACTTCCACAGGTTTGGAATGACAACAAATGTAAATTATGACAGAATTTTCATTTTTGGGTGAACTGTCCGTTGAAGTAAAAGTTACCAAAACCACTGCTTGTAAACAAAAGTGGGGTTGTGAGGAGCCACAAGTTGTATCTGAAGCAACATATACTGTGTCCAAAATTAACATCTTGCCAACTGCCAATAGATAGTGGATTTAAAAGACTATAGAGTTTTAATATGACTGAATTAGTTGTTTTTTCCATGCATATTTATGGAAAACACCGAAGGCCATCATGTCACTCACAGCATCAGATATTGGCCAATTTCTACTCTCTATGTGAAGTTCTATCTCTCATAATAAAAAGACATTTTGGTGGCTTAATGCAAGTAATGTCACAAATGCATCACATCATGCAGTTCAATAGAAAAGCTTAGTTGTTAGATGTGCAGGACAAGAAAGTCACTTAATGAGCTCATCTTTTTATGGTCGTGTCCGGAAAGACCACATTTCCATCATTATTAGACAGTCACTTTAGGAGAGTGCTTGTATACTCATTTGATTCCCTCATGTCACTTACATCAAGCAGAAATCAGCCAGAGTTTAACTATCATTCTTGGCACTGAAACAGTGCATTATGTTACAGCTCCTAATAAAGCTACCAGTCAAATGCCAAGAAAATCCATTTATTTTCTTGCCAAAGTCAGATTTTTCTTACATTTGGCACATGGCGAGCATAAATTTTGAATACATTTTTCTGGGTGCATATATACGAAAGGTATGTTTACACTGCAAATATATTTATGTCCCCTCTGCTCATTAAACAGTTCAGAGTAATCACAATTGCAGGAAACAGTGCATCACATGCAGAATTGTTGTCATGAGAAAATATAGGGAAAAAAACATACTGGTTGTCATGGCAACAGCAAAGTTTAAGACACAGAATGAGAAGGGTAGATTTCTACACCGTTTTATCCACAATGGTCATTTTAACAAAAGTCTTCTTCACATGCTCAAACAACAATCAAACATTTTCAGCCCCTGCCACTGGAGGAGCTGTGCCTCCTGGCTCTTCTTAAACGCCTATGTGATGCAGGTCTTTTTCCCCTCCATCTCTCATGCTGTGTTCTCTCGCTCAGTTACCTGCGTATTGTTTATAGTGATTCCATATTCATTGCAGTGTGGCAGACGCCATGACTCGGCTCATGATATCTCTGCCGCTCCCTCAGGCTTTGCTGCGTGCAACATGTGGAGCACTTAAGTGCTTTCCTGCTCCTTACTGCTGGAGAGAAGGCTAGATCCCCAAGCACAGCTCATCATGGCAGCTGCTGCCCTCTTTCCACATGGATTTTGACAAGTTTCTCCCTGTCGCTTAAATAATGCAAGCTCTCTTGCCTCAGCTTAGCACAGTTAACCACAGTAACACTGTGTGTGTGTGTGATTTGTGACTGCATCTTTTGTTCTGTATGTTCTGACTCTTGCCTGTAGCGATACAGCATTACTTAATTAGTCGATCTGTGTAATGCAGATAATTGAGCACTTTTAATTGTAATATTATTGCCAATAGGAAACTTTTACTCATCATTTACACATCTTCATGTCCTTCCAAACCTTTATGACATTCTTCCTTGTGTGGAATATAAAATATTTGAAGAATGTTGGTAACCAAATAGTTTCAGTTCCCATTGACTTTCGTTGTATTTTATATA
>NW_015552540.1:1247670-1275240 GCF_001515605.1 Sinocyclocheilus anshuiensis
GGGTGAACTGTCCGTTGAAGTAAATCATAGAAATGTGTTAAAACGCCTTTCTTTATGGCTCAGTAATGCGTTAATGTGTGTGCTCCAAAGGAGCAGTTGTGCATCATGGGCTGTTTGCTGCCCATTTCACTTTTCTAATCAGAAACAGAATACTCAAGAAAAAAAATGTTGTATGAGACTTGATTTTGTTCTTCAGGAATGGATTGGATCATTAAAAGGGGGGGTGTTACAAATCAGAATGGAGCAAGGTAGTTGGAGTATGAGGGATTTGTGATATCAGCCGAAAGCAAAAGTCATTTCAGAGGCGGAGAATCTGAAGATTAAAGGTTAAGAAGACACAAATATAGACACAGATAAAATATTTTTCATATTATTCTACCCCAGTGCAATGCAATATTTGTTTACAAAGCCTTAAAGGAAATCATACATTTTATTATATGAATCTTCTTACGATTAATGTTTAATATACGTTAACTGTAATTGACAAGAACAAAACAAACAGTTAAATTCACAATTATTTGTTTAACAAATAATCCTCAGTTAAAGTGTCATGATTTCAAATGGGTTACTACCTTTACAACTGTTAATCCCTCACTTTTAGACACCACTAGATTCCTTTTCCCTCAAATCATTCCAGTATATTCTTGTTTAGTTCTTGTCTGACAACATTCGTTCTCTCTTTGGTGACATTGCACTTTACATCTTGCTTGTGTCCCGCACCACCTAGCTGCCCTGATTTCATTTAGATGAGGCTTGAAAAATGGCAGTAGACTGCAGTGCTCATTGTGAGCTTGTGAGGGAGATTTGTCTCAGTCTAGAAATACTCTTATGCTTCAAATACCATTGTAGGTGAAGCAGGCTGTATAAGAAGTGGATTGTCCAGACAGTAAAGCGAACGCATGACACTTTCAAGCAAGATGTTTCATAAAATTATGTTGACACACTGTAAAAGTGACATTGCTGCTGAATAGTAAGCTAAAAAGCAGTGTGAGCAGCACTAATGTGATAATAGAGTCAAAATGTCCATGACATCTGTGAATTGGTAGATACTATAATATACATATATTGGTATTGTCTTGACTTGTTAATTCCTCAAAAATGTTTTTTTAAAAATGTTTTTTTTAAGGATTCTTCTCTTTCTTTTCTTGAAAATTAAAACATTTAATTTATTTGTTTTTCTTTATCTGTATAGCCACAATATATGCAGCTACATGTGATCCAACTGCTGTTGTTTTATTAATTTTTATTAGCTTGACTGCTAATGTAAATGGCATCTTGAGCCCTGAGAGTATTCATTCATCTGTCACAAATTGCAATAACCAAACACGAAATGCATAATGCTATGCCTCAGTGCATATGACAGAACCGAGTATTCCTGCAACAGATAGTGTCAGGTAAAGCATTATTGATTTGTGCGTGCGTATGTGTGTTTATGTGCGTGCATGTATGTGAGTTTGTGTTTGGAGGAGGCAGAGAAAGCAAGTCCAACGACTGTGCAGCTTAGACGCTGACAGCTGAATCATAGGCTGCTAGGGTAGAAGGAGAAAAATCAATGGCTTTTAAATTCACTTTGTGAGGTAATATCAAAGGCAGTGACTGTTGAATCGCAAATAAGTACACGGCTGCGTGCAGGTGTTATGCAGGGGCCGGGTGAAGGGAATGAAGTGTTATGTAGAGGGTGTTTTCAGCATGCACTGGGCAACAACATGATGAAGATGCCTGTCGCTGATAAAAAAAAAAAACTCTCAAGACCTCCCACTCACCTTCACTAAATGCTGAAAATGTCTTATCAGCCGCAGCTTGAAATCTCAAGCTGACAACCCATCAGCATACAATATTGTTGTTTCATTGATTTTGAATGCTAATATGGTGCAGTTGATTGTGGATTCATTGTTGATTTCATCACTCAAAATTTAAATATTTTAATATTAATCTTATATATTTATTTTTAGTTTTATAAGGTATGTGTTTTGGGGCAGAACTATCTATGTGTTTGATGGGTGGACTGTTCAGAAAACCTGTTTGACAACAGTCATTATTTTTCCAATTCTGTTTGGTGATGCTAGTAGTGCATAAATGACGCACTTCTCTTTTAAGGGCATGTTTTGGAGTAATTACATATGGCTTTATTAATTACATATGGCTATATTAAAAATTATGAGACACAGTTGAGTGTTGGCATTGCCTTTTCTGTTAGTGACACCTTCTGTTGTGTTCTGCAGTTTATATGCTTTAATCATCCACTAGCTTTTCAACAGAACCTGATCTCTTGTTGATTTCGCAAAACATATCAGTTATGGGGGAGGCTATGGTTTAAGATGTGACGTCTTAATTCCCACTTTCACATTCCATTAGCTATCATCATTTTGCCCTTGAGCAAAGCATGTCTACACATTCATGTTTACTTGACACTGTATAACTTCTTTTCAGTGGAACACAAAATATGTTATTTGGCAAAATGTCCAGGCTGCATTTTTAATAACTGGGGCCATTGGACTCTAAAAATACAATAAAAGTAGCCTATTTGATTTTGTGGACCATGTTTTCATTATTCCAAGTCTTTTAAATCAATACAATAGCTTTTTATGAAATACAGGGGAACAGTACAAATGCTACAAATGCTAGGAGTGCCGCCGATCCCTAGGGGTGCAAAAAGTTTATTTATTTTTTTATTACCGATACTACTTCAATACTATGATATACATAACTATTTTATTTCTCTCCCGACTCACCCCGGTTCGATGCATGATCAATATCCCCCCGCACAGCCGCACTTCTACATTCATCAGTTACCTGATTGTGATAAATGTTCACTAATAAATTACTGCTATGTCAAAAAGACCGAAGCCCTCTGGTGCCTAGGGAAGAAAAAAAATTAAATAAAAGAAGATGAAAAAAATGGGACAAAGACAGAGGAAATGTGATGTAATAAATGACGATCATATAAATAAACTAGATGAGGTAAAAGTTTGTGAACAAACTTTATAGAAAGCCTAGTCTAAAAGTTTAAAAAAGGGTCTGGAGTTCCAGAGATTCGAGATTTTTCGTGTCACATGATTACACGTTTTAATAATATTTTTACGCTATAGTTGTGTAGTATTTGGGTATTTATGGTATTTTTCATTTGAATTGGCTAATTTAGTAATGTTTGTATATAACTGGGCTTATTAAAAATAGCAACATTTTATGTAAAATGTACTTTAAAGATGTATGTTTCTCAGTTTAATTCGTGGTGATAACGTAAGAAAGGGCTATAGTTTAGTAGAACATTGCTGCCATCTACTGGAAATTGAACAATTCAAATTTATTTTGAAGATTAAACAGTAGCGTTACTGTATGCTAGTATTAGTTTTGTGCAGGAATACCAGATGTAATTATTTTTGCTGTTTGTGTCTAATTTATAATGTGACTTAGGCAGCACCTATATTTTTATAGTTTCACTGTAAACTATTTAAAACAAGGTTAATATTCCATAACTAACATTAACAAAAATAATAAATACTGTTACAAATGTATTGTACATTGTTAGTACAAGTTAGTTAATACATTCACTAATGTTAACAAATGATACCTTATTGTAAGTGTTACCGTTTCACTATCATCAGCTTTTTATTTTAATAAGAAAATGTAACACGCAATAGTCACATATACTCCTACATTTCTCTCTTCATATGCACTTTTGGTCTTTATTGTTATAAACAGTTGTGCTATTCAAAAACAAAAATTATTGGTGGAATGGGCTGTGAGGCAAGGGGCACCAGGTAAAATCTTGCCTAGGGCAGCAAATTGGCCAGGGCCGGCCCTGAGTACAGGCCCTAAATTAAGCAGGTGTTCACAGAAAAGTCTCAAATTTTGCAGCTTATGTACTTGTGTGCATTGAATTTTAAGTTTTTTAAGAAACCATGTACTGAAAACATTCATAAAAAATGTAAATAATTATTAACCTGCTTGTTAATATGCACACTCTAACTTACCAGCATTTGTTTTATTAGGACAGCAGTAGTACAGGGTATATTTAATGTAGTGGTCTGTGACATTGTGTTAGTCTTGCATTGTACCCCCACTTGCTGCCGGAAGGCCAGATGTGTTTCTCATGGCTGTACAGCGAGACATAATTGGCATTAGGCAGAGCCCGTCTGAGGCATTAGATCTGTCTTCCTCTAATAGGGATGAAGGTCATTGGCAGCATAAATCTAGCGCATGAAAAGAGATGAAAACGGGCACGGGATGACTGCTGATATCATTTCTGTTTCAGATACGTCTGTGTGATTGATGAAGCTGAAAGCAAACAATAAATCTCCTCTCAGGTGAGGAGAAGCAGCAAGGCAACTGGCACACTTGTGTCCCTCCTTTAGATCACCTGCAATCCATTTTGGCTCTGAATGATCAGACATATTGGCATTCGACTATATCACAGATAGAGAGAGGTGTGAATCAAAAGCAGAAACTCTTAGCTTCATAATCTCTGTCAGCATGCATGTTCGTTGGTTAATGGATTAATTGGTAATGATTATATAGTCTGTAAGAGACACTATGTAATCGCTGTCTCATAGATCATCCAGCACCAATCACTTATATTGATCTTCCTTACAGACATGCAATACATATTCTCAGAGAATGTTACACACAGCAGCAGCACCCATGTTGACTCACAAAGCTCTGACCTAACCTGGGTGGAGATCAGTTACATGATCACATTAGTTAAAGGGGTCATATGATGCGATTTCAAATTTTCCTTTCTCTTTGGAGTGTTACAAGCTCTTGGTGCATAAAGAAGATCTGTAAAGTTGCAAAGACTAAAGTCTCAAATCCAAAGAGATATTCTTTATAAAAGTTAAGAGTCAGCCACACCTACCTAAAACGGCTCGTTCTAACACGCCCCCACATATCTACCTCACTATGTGGGAAGATTTGCATAATGCCGCCCAAATGTTCACACAAAGAAAGAAGGCGTAACTTTTATTCTCGCTGTAGTATTGTTGTTGACGCTGCAGCCATGTCGTGAAGGTGCTGTGTGCTTCGTTGTGAAAGCGAAACTACTTTGTTTGGCCTTCCAAAAGAGGACGATATCGCTTCGTCATGCCTGGAGCTGATCCGTGCTGGTCGCTGAGGAAATACTTCAACTTCGTGCTGTCGATCGCCGGATCGGCTTTCACCGCGGACGAAGCGGAGTCCAGCCCGGGGTCGTCACATGTGGTTGCCGTAAGCCCTCCGGACGCTCCTTCGTCAATAATGTTATTTTTAGCAGCATCATATGACCCCTTTAAATGGAAGTAGGGGGAAGTAAAATTTTATTTTAAAATTTTTATATATATATATATATATTTCAAATAAATGCTGTTTTAGCATTAATGAAAGAATCATGGAAAAAATTGTCACCGTTTCCACAAAAATATTGAATAGCACAACTGTTTATAACAATAAAGAAGATAAGAAATGTTTTTTGAGCACCAAATCAGCATATTAGAATGATATCTGAATGATCACGTGACACTGAATATGTGAGTAATGGCTGCTAAAAGAAATAAATGAGATTTTAAAACAAATAAAATAATATAAATATTGAAAAAACAATGATAAATAAATTATATAAAAAAACAAAATTTTTTAAATTGTAATAATATTTCACAATATTTCTGTTTTTATTGTATTTTAGATCAAATAAAACAGACTAGGTGAGAATTATAAAAAAAAAATCTTAATATATTAGCGACTTCAAAATTTTAAACATTATGTATATATAAGATTAAATACCTATAAATTAATTAATTACCAAATCTACAAATCATATATATATATATATATATACCGTACATATTTTCTGATATGGGTAAAACGTTGACATAAACTGAAGTGAATGCAAACTACATACCAGCTTACGGAAATGTATACTAAATGAAAACAGCTTAATTGTGTCTTGATTATTTTATTCAGGTATTTGAAGTCCAGTGCCAAGAGAGAATGCTGAATTAACTGAAGCTTGATGGTTTAATTGAAACATCATTTTACAGAGGAATTAGTCAGACAGTGATGTCCTTATTTGGACATGTAACTCTCAAGTGTTTATGTAAATTTCATGCACACATCTGTTTGTACATTTTATAATTTTGTAGCTAGAGGGAGAGTGTACAATTAAATCTGTTAGACTTTATCCATTTTTACTATTCCCCTAATTTAAATCTATTAATAAACACTGCCCCAGAGCAACACCACTGACAAATCAAGCGTAGCGTTAGTTCTGGCAGGTCATGTTAGTCAAGCTCGCATCAGCTGACTCTCAGCTGATCCCCATCAACCTATGGGAATACGACACCTAAGTATTCATATATAAGGTCCCGCAGTAGTATCAGCAGTTTTCGCATTGCTCAATAGCTAATTACCCTCCTCCATCCCCAACTCCTCCTCTGTCAGTCAGGATTCAGCCTTCTGATTCTCCTTTGAATCAGACTAATTCTAAAATGTGTACATAACATTATTGAACTTTAATGATATCTGCAATACATTTATGTTGGTTCTGTTCTGTTTACCCTGGGGGGGTTATCGCTGCTCTCCCTGCTCTCATCCATGCTAGGCTGCATGGATGCGCAGGGAGTTCTTGCCCAGAACGGAACCATACCGCCAATCCAAACTGTATGCTAATTGTCAATCATCTTTGACGATAGTGGTCCTGACAGAAGTCTTTGTTAACGTCATTCTGAACATTGCCCTTTTTAGTCACCATGCTTCTACAAGAAATTGTTTGTTAACACTGCCAGAAGCATCAGCTAAAAATGGAGTTTAATAACCCTGTACAAGCTAAAACATCCATGCACTGTTGCAAAATTGGTTGCTTATCCACGTGGGGAATGCACTATTTCGTTTTCCTGAAATGACGCGAACGTTAGAAGGGTATAATGGCAAATAACCTCTAATAACAGCTCTCTGCATATTCACTTTGATTTGTGCTTTAGTCTATGTGGAAGAAAAAGAAGAGATATAATTGTGTTTGTGGTCCTGAATAATTTATCCGTTGTCTTAGCTACTTTCTTTCTGTTTTTGGCTAAATGTATTAGCTAAATTTGTGTTCTTCGCATTTTCAGTATTCAGCAAGCCGGGTGTGTCTTTGACATGGCAAGTGTAAGTGCGCTCCAGTCTCATTTATACCCTGGTAAATGCACACTAATATTCAAGGTCATGCTTCATTGTGCAACTGAATTAGTGAAAGGGTTTTAAGAGCTTAATACAAAGTCTTGTGTCACATTACAGGTTGTACAGTGTATATTCAGCATACAAATTTATCTACAATTTTACGTGTGTCACATTTTAGCTCTCCGACTGTCAACCCACTTAGTTTACAGGATTAGAGATGTTTGTGATGGATGAATCAAGAAAGCGATCTCTAATTGTAAATGCTCTGCTGTCAAACTCAAGGCTGTCCATAGAGAGAACGAAACTTCCTCTGATTAAAAAGCAATAATTGCTCGACAAGAGCGTAGCACCTCATGTTGCCGTCTTCATTGTCTCGCAGAGACCCCTGATGTACCACTGACTTCGTCAGGGATCGATTCTCACTCCCGTGTTCTTGATCATAAGGCATTCTGTGTAGATGCCTTAGTTGTACGTGGTTGTGTTTGTGCCTTGTTTTGAGGGGGCAGAGGACGTCTTTGCTTTAATGATGTTCCATAGCCCCCGCCCCCGTGAACGGGATGCCGCTAATTCACACTGACGGTCTGTCATAGAGTCAGATGACTCAGAGGCACATCAGGCACATGTGCCTCCATTGTGCACTCCCCCCACCCCCGAAATCAGAATGCCGAGGGTTCCAGCGTTACACTCTGTCACATACTTACTACATGCTCTGCCTGCTACAGGGACACCAGCCAAGAGAGGGATAAGAAGAGAGAGAGAGACAGAGGGGGAAAAAACAACAGCAGCTATGTAGGTATTCAGGCAAGCCAAAGAGAGATACATTGCTCATTGCTCAGGTTAGATCTGCAGTGATAAATGATGTGGATTCTGCTGTGGACATTTTGTTTTTGACTGAATATGTATGATTGTCTTGTTGTGAATATCAGGTATTAAAGGGATAGTTCACCCAAAATTGAAAATTCTGTCATTAATTACTCACCCTCATGTCATTCCAAACCCCATAAGACCTTCGTTCATCTTCGGAAAACAAATCTGAGAGCTTTCTGACTCTGCATAGACAGCAACACAATGCCCAGAAAGGTCGTAAGGACATTGTTAAATTAGTCCATGTGACATCAGTGGTTCAACCTTAATTTTATGAAGCTACAAGAATACTTTTTGTGTGCAAAGAAAACAAAAATAATGACTTTATTTAACGATTTCTATTGAAGTCAGTCTCTGCCGCATGTTCACGACAATACCATGATGCATGCGTGTGCATATGTGACCCTGGA
Source organism: Sinocyclocheilus anshuiensis (assembly GCF_001515605.1). NCBI lineage: Eukaryota > Metazoa > Chordata > Actinopteri > Cypriniformes > Cyprinidae > Sinocyclocheilus > Sinocyclocheilus anshuiensis. The sequence continues at coordinate 1,256,073 of NW_015552540.1, forward strand.
CCACAAAACCAGTCTTAATTCGCTGGGGTATATTTGTAGCAATAGCCCAAAATACATTGTATGGGTCAAAATGATTCTTTACAGATCTTCTTTATGAACCAAGAGCTTGTAACACTCCAACGAGAAAGGAAATATTGAAATCGCTTCATATGACCCCTTTAAAGATTAATTGATTTTCTCAATATTTTGATTTTTTTGCACCCTCAGATTCCAGATTTTCAAATAGTTGTATCTCGGCCAAATATTGTTCTATCATACATCAATGGAAAGCTTATTTATTCAGCTTTCAAATGATGTATAAATCTCAATTTCGAAAAATTGACCCTTATGACTGGTTTTGTGGTCCAGGGTCACATATATGGTGTAGTACTCTTATGAACGCGCTGACTGACACGGAAGAGAAGAAATTGTTGAATAAAGTCTTTATTTTTGTTTTCTTTGTGCACAAAAAGTATTCTCGTAGCTGCATAAAATTAAGTTTGAACCACTGATGTCACATAGACTATTTTAACGATGTCCTTACCACCTTTCTGGGCCTTGAATGTGGTAGTTGTGTTGTTGTCTATGCAGGGTCAGAAAGCTCTTGGATTTCATCAAAAATATCTTAATTTGTGCACATTACAGTTGAGCTACTGATGTGATATGGACTATTTTAATGATGTCCTTACTACCTTTCTGGGCCTTGAACGTGTCATTCCGTTGCTGTCTATGCTGAGTCAGAAAACTCTCAGTTTCAAATCTTAATTTGTGTTCCAAAGATGAATGAAGGTACATGTATACCTAGCAAGATTGCTTTTTGAGTTTCATCACGGCTGTGTTGATACTGGCTGTTGATGTTTAGACCAGCAGCGCAATTGCTAATGTGATACTGCTTTTATACAGTTCAATAAGCAAAAAATTTATATTAACTCACGTTTTAGACACAATACTCTTAGTGACTTTGTCTGTTTTTGCTCCACCCACAAAAGTTCCAAATAAAGCCACAGTAATTAGTTATTCAACACAGTTTTTGTGGCATTCCTGAATGAATCTTTGTGTTTGAACGAATCACTCATAACGAGTCACTCTTAAAGACTTTTGTTCCTAAATAAATATTTGTTTGAAAAGAAAAGGCTGAATGAATGATTCAGTGACCTTCTCATAAAGACAGTAACTTAATTCCTTCTTGAATTAATCAGTTTTTTTCCCCAACAAATTGGTCAATGAATGATTCACTTGTCACCACCTACTGGTGTAATGATGAAATCTGCAGAAAGATCCCACCACTAACACACAGGCTAAGTGAAACAAGCAATGAAAAGTCCTAGTACTGTTGGACTGTATATCAACAATCTTGGAAGGCAGCTCATTCAGTCAGATTGGAGAGTAAATCATTTGCATACATAATTATGAAGTTTGATTTTGGTTACAAAAAAAGAAGAGTGGTGTGTGTGTATATGAAATATAGTTATTGTAAAAAGCACTAAATTCTGAATCTAAATGTTATCTTTCTTTTCGTTACCTTTACTTTTATTGCAGCTGTTGATCCCAGCTGTACAGTAAATCTAGCGGTGCAGCTTCAGCCTCGTCAGAGTTCATGGGATTTGTGGTTGTTGTTGGATCCCTGTTCACAGCACAGAAAGTGCTAAAATTAGCTACGGAATGAAATGTCTCAGAAAAAGGAAAATTGGACTCAATTACTGGAGAATTCCTTATTCAGTCATGTTTTGACCTCTTCTGTGCCAGGAAAATATGAACGCCGTTTAGTAGCGGAGAGAGGAAAAAGAGAGCAGAAGGAGAATGTGTATGTTAGTCGGGGGCTCTGAGGGGAACGCTTGTTTCCAGTGGCATGAATCAACTCAAAATATTATGGATTGATTAGACCATATGCTTGGCTGTTTTAATACGTTTGACTTAGCACAGAAACAGATCTCACACATTTGGTGGCTTGCCAGCCCAACGCTGTGCCAGTGTTTATTTATTGCTTAGTGTTTATTAGAATTTCAGCTGTAAGAAAAGAATTAGAAAAACAAACAGGCATTTCAAGTAGCTTAGACATGCTTGCTGAAGACTGTCCTCCAAAATTATTCACTACTCAACTACACAACTGTACAGAACACTAATTATCTTCAGTTTGTTTGTAGGTTTAAATTCTATTAGATTATATTATTAAAATACCTTTTGTAAAAAGTCACTTTTTACTTATGTTGTACACCGTTCATTTTTTAAATGATTTTGAAACGTCTCTTATTCTCACTAAGGCTGCATTTATTTATTCGAAAACATACAGTAAAAACAGTAATATTATTAAGTATCATTACAGTTTAAAATGTTTTTATTTTTTATTTTAATATATATTAAATATATATCTGTGATTGCAAAGCTGAATTTTTTTTACCAGCCTTTACTCCAGTTTTCAGTGTCACGCTTCAGAACTCATTCCAAAATGCTGATTTAGTGCTCAAGAAACAGTTTTGCTTCTTAATATTTTTGTGGAAACTGTTACATTTTTCTCAGGATCCTTTTAAGAATATAAAGCATTTATGTACATTAGGACTCTTTTTGACACCTATTTGTTTGTTTTTTTAAACTGTAGTGCTTTTTTAAATGTCAGGTTATAAAATATAAGTGTAAAATGTTAACTCACTATCATATTGGGTAGCTGATATCAAATATTATCACATTTCTTATTTCTTCTCTTTAGAGAATGAGAAAATTTTTCACTTTTCAAAATTCTTTACTTCTTATTTATAGGCAAAAAAAGAAAAGTGAACACGCCAGCAAAAGTAGCAATAACTGTGAACTTTATATCAGTCATTATTTTGCTTTTTGTATCATGTCTGACTGTTTTAATGCAAAAGAGGCTCTGAAGCATAATTTGTGGGATGTTTTCCCACATATTTTTGCAAAGGGCCTGACAATGTTCACTGGCTGTCAAAAGCTTACGTTTCTGGACTAGAGTGACGTGTTGGCGCTGTTCTGGTGTAATCAGTCTACATTGGAGGTTGGATTATTCATCTGTTCTGTTGGCCATCTTCTTGGACTTAGATGAGAAGCCGATGCAGTGTCTTGCCATTTTGGTGCATGATATGGCCACTAAGCAATGATTCTTGTTCTTGCTGCAGCTGGTATTTTAGGCATTATGGAATGCACTGAAAATGACTATTGTGGACTTTCTTGCTGTGACATATGCTTTCATGGTATCAGCTTATCTGGCATTGTTTTGTATGGACATCTGTGGTTAAAAGTACATGTGACTGGCAAGTTGTCCTGTTGTAATTCAAGCTGTATTTTAAATGACTTAAAGGGATAGTTCAACCAAAACTGAAAATTCTGTCTCACCCTCATGTCTTTCCAAGCCTGAATGACTTTCTTTCCTCCATGGAGCTCAAACGGAGATGTTAGGTAAATAGTGTAAATGGTGACTGAGGCTGTCATTCTGCCTGACATCTTCTCTTGAGGTACATTCTCAAAAGTGTTTTTCTCATTCTATTTATGTTTATATGTGTACTAGTATGCTTTTGTGTTGAAGGGCAGATCTCTGGATGATTTTAGCTAAGGCAAATAGCAAAGTGCAGGGATGGGTAGATGAGATGGAAGAAGTAATTTTACTGTTATAATCATGTGATCCAGAGTAGTGCTTCCTCCTGAGTAATAGTGAAACCTGAGGTAATTTATTTGGCAAATTTCCTGAAAATTTTACCTATTTATTAATAATCCTGTACATGTTTGCATTTTTTATGTTGGTTTGTTTTAACCAAATGTCAAATGAAAAGACATTACTATGACAGATGCATATAGTATATATTTACACTAAATTTAAAACTGTATTTATTTTTTACAAAAGCTGTATGAATGTTATTCTGATATTATGAAGATTACATTCTGGTTTAAACTAAAACGCCATTAATGTACACTACCGTTCAAAAGTTTGGGGTCTACAAGATTAAACTAAAACTTGTATTCAACAAGGATGCATTAAATTGATCAACATTGACAGTAAAGACTTTTAAAATGGTTACAAACAATTTGTATTTTAAATAAATGCTGTTCTTTTGAATATTCTATTCATCAAAGAATTGTGAAATATGTATGACGAATTGAAATATGTATCATGGTCTACCGTGATATCTTAGTTAGAACCCCAAACAACGGTAGTGCAACATATTAGACAATAATTCTCTGCACCCTTCAGAGTGCTCACTTCAAGTGCTCTGTCCTTCGGAGTGAGTAGGGCACTTTTGAATGAATTCACCCCTAATCTCATTAGCTTGTAGTTGTTGTTGTTGAGTAAAGTATGCTCTTTACAGGTGAAGGTTGTCTGGGTTAATGTGCAGGACAGGACAATCTTCTGTGTCACTTGACACTGCACTGTAAATACTGATGCTGTAATGACATGAATGAGGAAACTCTTACTTTAATTTGCTTACTTTACAGCTGAAAGAAATAGACTACAATCTGATAGACAATTTAAATGATAAAAGCTGTGTCAGTAGTCAACATTTTTGTTGTATCCTTTCTGTTGCAGTGTTGTGAGTCTTGCCTATGAGAGACTCTTCCGTCAGCCTTTGGACTCCTACAGAGGGGAAGGGCCATGACTGCCAGTCAACGGACGGCAAGTGGACGGGACAGACCCGTCGACGCAGGTGTCACTGAAGATCCTGCTGGACATCAGATAGAGAGCGGACACTGCAGCCTCTTCGACGAGCAGTAAGACAGGAAGTCCATCATCAAGCCAGGTGTCAAACTGTTTAAGACCCGTCCCAATAAATGCCTTAAAGACACAGTACACTACATCTTTATGTAGAGGAACCTGCAGCAGGAGACTTCTTAAAAAAGCTTGACATGTTTTCATTTTCCTCTTTATGAGTGAATTGGTGTCTTACAAGAACAGATGTGAATATTTTCTTATAATAGAGAAATAATTGTTTGGGTGTAATATTGCCACTTGTTTTTTTGTGGTAGGCCTGGTGAAAGCTGTTAAATATAAGTGAAGGGAAAGTCTACTGTCTGTGGCAGCCTCTTCCATCTAGTTTTATCTCTTTTCATTTCTTAAACCAAAAGACTGCCAGCTGGAATGGAGAAATTCAGCGGCAGTGCTCAATGATGTCAGTCTGGACGGGTCACACATCCACAGTATGAATGCAGGGTCAAATCACATTCCCCTCAGCATCAGACTCATTGCTTTTGCTCAAAGCTTCAACAATCAAGAACAATCCGCTTTTAGATCATCGAAACCCTAAACGTATTTTAAGGAACGGATTCACCCCAAATTTCAGAAAATATGCTGATCATTTATTCACCCTTATCATGTTATTCCAAACCCATATGACTTTCCTTTTTCTGACAAATAGATTAGTGTTTTTTGTCCATACAGTGCAAGTCAATACGTTTGCATGGACCCAAATAATCCATTTTTAATCAGAAATGAAATCTAACTGCAAGTTCTATCAAACTGCAAGGTATGGTGTAGACCTGAAATAAATCAATGAACAGGAAAAAAAATAAGCACATAAACGTTTGAATCCAACTATTTTCTCAATCGGATTCAAAAATACCTTGTGAACAAACGAATGTTTACATATGTTTTACATCTTACGATAATGCATACGTTTAAGAGTCACGTCTTCCTGGTTAATGGAGGAGACTAATTATACAAAATATTTGCTAAAAATCTCTTCTGACATGTATGTCCACTTTTTCATTATTTGAATTGGATTGCAACATTTAGGGTTTATATAAACAGAACTTTCAGAATCTGAAATCTGACTGAAACTATTTCAATTGCTTCACAGAATAAAAGTAAGTCATTCAGGTTTGGAGCAACATTAGGCTGAGTAAATGATAGAACTTTTTTTAAAAATGTATTTTATGTAAACAGTCCCTTGAACACCCAGAGGCGTAAAACATCAGTAATAGTCTTTTGACTAATAGACCTATGTTTGGTGGCCTTGATGGTCTCTAAGGTGCAGATAAATGATGAAAGTTGAAATGTGGGTGCCATCAGGTTTGGTGGACAGCTGGTTATTAATTTGAGTTGGTGCATTACTGGACTGATGCCCAGCACTCAGATGGTGAGCTGAGTCTGCTTCTCTCTGCCTGCATCCACTTTACATATCAGAGTTTGGTTTATAAATATTAGCGATCAGTTCATCGCAACAGGAATAACACTACGCTGCTGTTGTGAACTGGGAATTTTGGTATTGCAGTTCAATTCACCCCTTTTGCAATACCCTCTATAAATAGTGCCCTCAAACAGAAGACTGCAAATTACAGTGCCACACACCGACAGCATGACAATAAAGCCACATATAAACAGATCTGCAAGACATATTCCCAGTTAACTAACACAACGATACTCTCTCTGAAATGACTGCCCCGCAATCCTCCCTGTCTCTCTCTCGTTTCATTTGTCTTTTGCTTTCCCTTCTTGCCTATCTGACATGCAACCAAGCATGCAGACTTATGCACACTGTTGTCTTCTCTTTCTCTGTCCCTTTCTTTGTCTGTCTGTCTGTCTGTCCTGTCGGAAGTACTCCAAATAGACGATGTGTGGGAATTTTAGGATAAACGTGTTCTGATCTTATAGAATATGAACACAATTTCTAGAATGAACCAGCTGCTTCGTTGTCATGGAAATACATTCAAGTAATCTGTATGCAAAGTTCTATGGAAGTGTACTATCTATTTTTTTAAATCTAGCCTTGAATATTATATAACCAAAGTCGAACCCTGAAAATCTCTGTTCTGTGTTTGGACCTCTTTTTATTTCTTGAAGAGATTTAGACCTAGTTAAAATAGATGCACTTGAAACACGACGTATGTACATAAGCAGATGTCTATTTTATTGTGTCCTCAAGGTCACACGTCATTTTAGGCAGATCTACTTTTTGACTGTTAGCCTTCTCGAGTCCCGGGCCCTGTTTTTCTCTCGTTCTCTTAATTCCTAATGGTTTTGTGCACCTCGTGGAAGCCGATCCTGCCGGTTGCAGACTCTCTCTCCTCAGCTCTCTCTTTTTTTAGCGTGTGTGTTAGTTAGTTGACTGGACTCTCTAGCAGAGGACCACTTGCCGAGTGCTTTTCATAAACTGAAGCCGAGATCATCAGGTGGATCAGCGCCATGAAGCAACTAAACATGGAGCATTGCGTCACGTCACATGTTGTAGATCTGCATGTGACTTTGATATGTAAATATGTGTTAGTGCTATTATGATGTCACCACGACATGTCGCTCTGTGCTCGACGCAGTGGATCAGAATGGTTTACATTGGAGAACAAAAGAATTCCTTAACATCCACAATGCGATGCGCATGGCTCTTTCATTACACACTGAGTCAACAGCCAAGAATTACCAGCCAACCGTGAGGAGACTTTGTTACCATGGAGATGCTCTGCCAGTGCTGACTGGTTAGCTAGCTTTGGAGGAAAAGGAAGCTTTTCCCTGTGAAAAAAAACCCAGGAGAATTACCTGCTAAACGAGATAGACCGTGTCAGCACATCCTCTCATTGATTCGATCGATTATTTTGTTCATATTCAACTTGCTGCGATTAAACAGTGGCTTATGCGGACTGATTTGCACAGGAATATGAAATGCAACAGAGAGAAATCTAAAAGCTCACTTATTAGATGCACACACAATATTATCTGAATTCTGTTTGACTGTTAGGGATGCGCTGAGAATAAGAATATAACAATAATTGTTTTTTTATGTCATGGCTTAGAAAATAAATGGCTCATATTAAAATTCTATGCTATTTTCTCTTTATAAATTTTAAAATTAAAAACTAAAATCAAATGTTTTTTAGGTGTTACAAGTGAATTTAGGCCTCACAAAATTGTAACAGAGTATATTCATATTAAGATTTGCTAAAAGTGACGTTTAACAGTGTTATTGAATTAGTGTTTTTAAAAACTTCAAGCGAGCGTTAGATGATGGCTAAGAGTATATAAATGTAAATATCGGCCGATATTGATCCAATACAGGGGTGTCCAATCCTGGTCCTGGAGGGCCAACGTCCTGCAGAGTTTAGCTCCAGTTTGTCCCAGCATACCTACCTGGAAGATTCTAGTAATGCTGAAAATCTTGATTACTTTAGTTCGGGTGTGATTAAATTGGGTTGGAACTAAACTCTGCAGGAGAGTGGCCTTCCAGGAGTGGGATTTGACACCCCAATCCAATTTATAAATTAAAAAAATCTCGAATATTGACCGATATATTGTGTATCCCTATTTGATTGCAAAACAGCCAGAATCCCTGCTACTGTGTGAGAGATATTGAGACAAAATGAAGAGAATCCTTAGAAATGCAACTTAAAATATAGCAATCATAGAATACCTGAGACCTTAGCACACCAATGTGATATTTGATGTACCGTATGAACAATAAAAAAAAAATCTTGTGGCTTTCATTACAGCATGGAATATATTGTACTTTGTGTACAAGTGACTGTCTGCTCATTGTTAATGAATTTCAGTGAGCTTGCATAAGTTCTTCAGAATCATTAGGCATTATTTTCACTTTTATAAAGTGTCGTAATGGACAGAGTTACCTGTGTACCGCTTTGCTGCTCACCCTTGTCTCCACACAGTAACAAAACCGCAGGAGAACATTGCTGACTGGAAGAGATCTCTTTCAATTACCAGATCACCTTACTTCTAGTGTCCGTCCTACAGCAATGTATGCAGCTACAGGTCACTAATACAAAAACAGGCAATCGCACGTCAGAAATATGAATCTAATATCAGATCTTTTTGGTAATCACAGGTGGACCTCTGTGTATTTCCGCTTCGATGAGAGGTGTGTTGCGTCAGCTTTTGTGCCTCCTAACAAGCATGCAGAGGGAGATGCGCTCGGTGAGTGTGTTCTTACGATGAACAATAAAGACGACAGGAAAGTGTATAGAATCACCGCCCTCAAAGAAGTAAATAAATAACCAGATGTTCCTCTATTCATGTGAGCTTTGGATGGGCTTGCCCTTTCTTTCTGCATGATGCTTTGGTTTTGAAAACTTGCATCCTGATTGACGATGTATTTGTGTTATTTATTTATTACTATGTTTTTTTTTTTTTTGTATATTGGAGACCCTGTATCATTTCATTCTTTCTTTCGGATTCTTTTTTTGGGGGTTAATTCATCAATCTTCTGGATTTTTCTACATGCATATCATTTTGTAGGCAGCAATATGAGATGTGATGGAAATGAAATTATGTGCAATGTTGAAAATGAAAAAAAAAACAAAAAACATAATATATTAAATAAAAACAAAGAAGGCCATTTTTTATATTTCCTCTGTGTGTGTGCATTTTTGAATGAATGGTTTTGGTTATCTAACTCTTCATTATGTTAGCAGTCATCCTGCTCTACTTCTGAGACTCAAATCTCCATTTGTGTGCGTGGCAGTTGATGTAGCATGAGTCTAACCAGTCCCTCGCCATGTGTTCGTGCCGTCTTCGACTGAGACCTGTGACCGAGGACAAAGAGTTTTGCCATTATGGGACATTTTCTGCTGCAAGGGCCCACAGAATTGTTTTTGACACCTGATCCTCCAGTCATCATGTACGGCAGCGTTTAAATATTTAACATGGAAGCTGCATGGAGCAATTACTAGACTCTTGGATTTGCTCCAGATTCAGTAGCCGAACTCCCACTGAAGACAGTGCACCCGAGCTCACACCCTGCAAACAAAATATCCATCCAGGGGTCACATGCCTACGCTCAAATGCAGCGATGTAAACACAATAACACTTGAATGCTGATGTGGTCCTTCCCCTTTTACACACATTCGCTTGTCCATACCAGTGCACCAAAATAAATGAGGTGTTAATTAGTCCCAGTCTTATCTGCTGCCGTTGTTTGACTTCAGGGAAAAGTCACCAGTGGCTGGAGGACGAAAGTCAACAGGTACTAGGGTACAGGTGACCTTTCTACTTTAATTATAGATCGTCTCTCTGTGGGTTTCTTTATTTACTGTAAACTGCAGAAGCTGACAATGAAAGAGACAGATTTGTCTTTGTGTGTTTGCATTCCACCTTGAAGGTCAGTGCCTCTGGGCTATGGCCACAGGGTGTAAATCAGAGCTTGGTGCTGATATTTATAGACGAGCGCCCATCATTGCTGTCTGTAAAACGGGTGAACTTGCCAGAGGACCCTGAAACAATCTGTGAGGTCTTCCCGTCTTCACTTACACTCCAGCTCGCAAACACTCGGCGCGTCTGCTTTGGCACGCTTATGTAACGTTTCCGACGTGGAATGTCAGCTGTCACATTCGCATTAGCTGTGTCCGAGCATGTTTGTTACCATTGGCCGGAACAGTCAGGGTGCATACGCTCATTTATGGCGACTGGCTCGCCCATGAGCTAGTCCCGTTTGGTCTGAGGAGAGCGATACTTTATGCATCACCCACATGCAAGGTCATTGAATGAAATAGGCCATGAATGTCCTTCTTGCTGGCTTTGAGTTGGGGCTTGTGGCTGTCTTCCAGGAATAGGCCACATCACTCAAAGGTGTAACATTAAACCTGACACAGGACAATAGCCAAGCACATGGTGGGCATTCTGAAGCGTTCACACTACCAGGGAGCGTGGCAGTAAGCGGCTAGCCTTATGCCTAACACTGCTGGAAACATAATGCCTGGCCCGTTACTGTCCCTAGAAATTCTACACCATTTTACACTCCAACAGTTTCCTTTAACTTGACTCTCTCTGCGGCGTAGCCTTGGTCCCTCTCTCTTTTCACTCTAATCCCCGTTTTAGGTTCCCCCAACTCATCCTCAGATAATGTCCAATCTCTCTCCTGCTATGCTATTGTGCCCTCTTCCTCATCCGAGTCTGTACCCTAATTACCAGCTCTTTTCCCAGGGCCTCTTCAGACAGCATTTGATTCTCAACCAATTAAAGCAATCAAGTGATAATCAAAATTTTCATTTGCCCAAAAATGATTGCCGGTCATGGGCCGAGGAAGATTTAGGATTTCCCCCTTTGGACAGCAATTGAGGAAGAGATCAATTGTGTTTTTACATAATTTATGAGATACGTGTGTAATAAATGACTTATGGTCTGTGATCAGTACTTACTCAACTGTTAAATGATCATCGTGATGCTTGTCTTTTAATTGGAAAGCTTTGAATCTTTATTTTTGACAGGTTGAGTTCAAAGGTCTTGGCTTTCTTGTTACTTTATGGTGTAATGTCAAGTTCAAAGTTTGATAACGTGTTGACGTCAGGCTTGTGCGCCAGTCAACTGAATTGAAAATGCAAATTCCAATCCTGTTCATTTCATTTGAATGGATTTAAAAAACAGGATGCAGAATTTGTAAACTAGAAGTTTGTCGAGGTAAACTTTCTTAGTAAGTTTTTATTATTTTTTATTTGAAAGGTTTATAGGCTGCATGGCAACATTTTCACTGTCGTGAAAAGATGGGTGGACGAAAAAAATAAGAATAATAAGAAAAATATTTCTTATTAATTTTAATTTATTGTTAGGCAATTTCATAAACAACAACAAACATTTTTTATTTTATTTTATTTTAACACTTTAGATTAGGAAAGATATATTCACTATTAACTAAGAGTTTCCCCTGAATAAACTGGGGCAGGATTAAGGTATCAAAAATATGGTCATGTAGAATAAGGCATTAATATGTGCTTAATAAGTACTAATAAACAGCCAATATTCTAGTAATATGCATGCTAATAAGCAACTAATTAATATTGGGAATTGGTCCTTAAAATAAAGTGTTATTTTATTTTATTTTATTTTATGAAATGGAATCGAATGGAATAGACCAGTGCAGAAGCTCTCTCAGAATGCATTACCTGTGAGGAATCTCTTTGAATTACAATTCAGTAAATTCCTCTTCCTGATATTCCAATTCAACTTCCTCTGGGGTGTGGCCAATTCAGTTCAATTCCAACTCATGAGTTTGAAGGCAGCCAATTATTCCAAACTTTGACTTATGTTGATGGATGATAGCAATCAAACTGAGTTACTTCTCAGTAAGGCGTACAAAGGGCTGACAACATCACTTCACCTTTAAATGTGCTGTAACTACATCCTGTAATATTTGCAGAGAGAAAATCTGCTGTCTTGGCAACAGAAGCCTCTTTTGAAATGGGTCCCTTCGGCAGCTATGAATATATGTTAGACCAGTCTGGTAGCTCTGCAGGACTATGTGAAACAAAGAGAGCGAGATAAGAGAGCGGGAGAGGTGCACAGAGTGAAAAAAGACTCAAATAAATGAGTAGGACAATGGATGAGAGAGCAGAATAACAGTCGAGGGACAGTTCCACGGGAATGAGAGGAAGAGATAAAATTGTGAACGAGTGCAGAAGAAAAAAAATGTATGAACAAGAATAGGAGCATGACAGAGTGAACGGAAGTAATGCTCTGGCAGAGAGCGAGAGAGAGAGAAGACTGTTGATGCAGAAACGATTGAATTGTAAGAGAACAGAACACATAAGGCCGCACATACTCAGCCATCCATGACATACACACACACACACACACACACACACACAGACACACCGCCACGGGCACGCAGCACATCCTCAGCCGCTCTGTGCAATTACTGACATCATTCTCAGCTCTGAGAACTCCATACATGGGACTCATCTTAACCCACCCATAATACCAAACCAGCCTCCGAGAGATAGGGAAATGAGGACTAGAGAGCGTGATTCTATATGACACTTGTGCCCTCGCGGCAGCGTGAGGCCTTGAAGAAGCTAGTGGGCTGTAGCTTGGAGCTAAGGCTTAGTGACATGGGTAGAGGAGGAGGGAGGAGGGCTTTTTGGTTGGGAGAAATGGAGGTTGGAGCACAAGAGCATGGCACAGACAGTTTGTGACACGAGAGGCGGACGCTGTCTTCGATGCACTGGCGGTGAAATGCACCCGCATGAGGTGTGAAGGGAAATTTCTATTTGTTGTCATGGAAACTGCAGTGTGAATTGTCTGGAGCAAAAATACAAGTGGAGGAGAGATGGCAGATCTATTCAGGGGAGACCCTTTCTTTCATTGAGACTGTAAGATTTTTTTCCTTTTAGAAACGAACGCACCTTAGGTCTGAGGTGCACTGGTTCACTATCAAATATAAACTGTTATTGCAAAAAGCTCTGTCTTTTGCTCACAGCCAAAGCTTTCAAACAGCCACTACAAACATGAATAATTGGATTTGTCAAGTTTCTGAAGTTGATATGATATATTACTCATGTCTAGCTGCAGATATTCATGTGGTGTTCTTCTTCTCACAGCGGAATAGGTGTCGGGTTACATTTATTCCGATTGTGAGCGACTGAATGGTACATTCATGCCTCTGAATAGTGCATGAACACAGTGGTGCAGAAGCGCTGTGCTTAAGCGGCTCTATCTCAGAGGATTTATACTGGGGGAGTTGGACGTATATATTCCAATGAGCATTCGGTAGAGTGATATATAAGGGTGCCAGGCATTGTCAGTCATCTACAATGGATATTTCCATTCGCCCGCTGGGTCCTTTTGGAAAGGCCTCTCTGACTGACGCACAAACGCATCACGGACACATGCACGCACACACTTTCAAAGGCTTCTGCCACTCATCGGGGGCCTGGGCTGAACCTGAGCAGCAGGAGTCGGCCTGATATTTTCTGCTGTGACACCCCTGACCTGCCAGTGCCCTCATCGTCCTAGGTGGCCACGTGTGTATGTATGCATGTGTGTGCGTGAGACTGGGGATTAGAGTTACAAATTAAATTTCAGACCGAATGGGAATGAATGCCACTCTAAACAGCTCAATGACTGTTTAGAAATTACCTTAAAACAATGCCACAGAATTCCCAAATCATGTTGGTCGGCCATAACAGTGGCAGCTTGTTGGCCATAAAAGCAGATCTCAAAACTTTTGCCTAAATGTTAAAAATATTTAATACCTAATATTAGATATTTATATCATCCAAATACATTACATAATAATTCAGATATTTACATATTAACATAATATTGTGTGTGTTTGTGTGTATATAGCTTACAAAATAATGGTATAGAATTTTTTATTTTTTTATTTGACCTTTTTGAAATAAAATGCTTAAAAATGTGGAGGATTTCTATCAAAAGTACTCTTTATACTTTAATTTGATTTAGTATATTAATATATTTTAATTAAATTAATTCAAATACATTTGAATACATTATAATTATTAATTAAGTTTTTACACATTAATATAATTGTATAAATAACTAAATTAATGAAAAAGTATCCTTGTACTGTTTTTCTGTTTTGAAGTAAAATATAATGCTTTTTTAAATAAAATGCTTGGATTTTTTTACCAAAGTACTCTTTATACTTTATATTAAATTATTAAAAAAAACATATTAATTTATACAGATAAAGGATCAATTATAACTTGTTTTGAGGGAACATTATATGAAAAGTTTGAGCTTAATAGCACAAAAAAAAAAGCATTACATCACGGTCTTGCCTTCCTTAAATGCACTCCAAGTCAATTTAAAATAAATGTGGATAAAAATGTGCTCATTTAAAAACAGATATCAAATTCAAGTCTTGTTTACAGCCATGCTAAGTTGAGCAGTGGTCATGTGATGACTTTCATGTAAAAAAAACATATTAATTTATACAGATAAAGGATCAATTATAACTTGTTTTGAGGGAACATTATATGAAAAGTTTGAGCTTAATAGCACAAAAAAAAAAGCATTACATCACGGTCTTGCCTTCCTTAAATGCACTCCAAGTCAATTTAAAATAAATGTGGATAAAAATGTGCTCATTTAAAAACAGATATCAAATTCAAGTCTTGTTTACAGCCATGCTAAGTTGAGCAGTGGTCATGTGATGACTTTCATGCATTGTAAAAACATCCTCACATGTACACTTGCATGATTAACGATGGGCAGACATTTATGGGAGCTTCAGCATAAACATTTCGTGTTGAAGGGGGTCAGCTTTGGATTCGGATTTCAACGAGGAATGTTCGGAGGAGGTTGAGATAATGCATGGGGGTGATGAGGAGAAAATGGGAATTTTTGCAAGTGCTGTGTTTTGATCCTACAGTGAGTCTGTGTTCAATGTTCAATGAGGACAGAAGAGTGTGTGGTAATTTGGGATGAAATCGCAACGAAGTGACAGAGACTGCATGCAGAGAACATCTCTTGGAGAGGCTGCAAATGCAAGTGACGTGAGGGTTTTATGCAGGCGTGTGGTTTGATTGACAGGACAGTTTAAGGATTATCTGAATAAGTGTCATAGTTTCCTATTGAAGTTATGCTGTGTTGAGATTTGCCCCCTGTGTTGAGACGTGCTGCGGTGCTCATTTTTAGATTTCCTCTTAGCATTTATGGTGCATATAACTGCAGCATTCAGTGATGAAGTGTGTTGCATAACAGAGGTTCCTAAACTATTTTATGCTAGGACCTACTGTACCTAGAGAGGTAATGCATCTTAAGGTCCACCAAAAACTGCTCAGAGTGAAATATGAGAATAGATGCATTTGTTCTCTTATAGTTCACTTTTTGTATTTTTCCTTGTCATATTATTAAATTAGGTATGCCCATTTTTCAATTTCATTGTATAAGGGTCATGATAAGCTATAAAAGATACAGATAAAGATAGAATATATGGGCCATTCTACAGAATTGGTGCAAACTGCTGTCCCACAACTAAAAAACACATTTAAAAAGCATTTAAGTATTCAAATCTTAAATGTTTACTAGGATCCTTCTATTATCTATTAAAACCCACAATAATATTTAAAATATTAGTGAGCTTAATATATATAAAATCATAATTTATTGGGTACTTTCAATTGGGAGGTGGCTGTCCTGAACCCTAACCCGTAAATTTCAACTTATAATGCATATCAACGTATAAAACGTATGAAAATGATATTGAAATTTATTTTTTTTTGCATTGTTGTTTTTAAAAGTATCTTTTTGATCCTTTCTGTATGACAGAACCTTTTCAGTAGGCATTGGAAATATTGTTTCTTCAGTCGCTCCTTTGACTTGTGGTGTTCCCCAAGGTTCCATTTTCACCCCAACCCTGTTTTCTTTATATATGCTCCCTAGGAAATATCCTTAGGAAGCACGGAGTGTCATTTCACTTTTGTGCGGATGATACACAAATATATCTGCCTCTGAAGCAAAAAGACATGAAAGGGTTAGGAAATCTGTTTGCATGTCTAGAGGACATTAGATCTTGGATGTCTTTAAATTTTCTATGCTTAAACTCTAGTAAAACAGAAGTTATCATGTTTGGGCCTCAGGTGAATAAGGCTAATGTAAACCATAATCTGGGATATTTGAACTCCTTCATCAAACCAACTGTGAAAAATTTGATCAACATATTAACACAGTAGTGAAGTCAAGTTTTTTTCAGTTAAAACCTCTCTAGAGTCAAGTCTTGGTTATCGTATAAAGATCTTGAGAGACTTACACATGCCCTTGTCTTGTCGCGTCTGGACTATTGTAATTCTTTATATGTTGGTCTACCGCAGTCTTCTATATCATGACTCCAGATGGTTCAAAATGCTGCAGCCAGGTTTTTAACTGGGGCTTGCAAGTGAGAGCATATTACTCTGATCTTAAAGACTTTAAACTGGCTCCCAGTGTGTTATAAAATTGATTTTAAGATATTGGTATTTGTTTTTAAATCCCTAAATCATCTGGCACCCTCTTATCTGTCTGACTTATTAAAAGACAAAAAGCCAACAAGATGTCTGAGATCTACAAAAAACTACTCTTTGTCTCAGCCTAGATCCTGATTAAAGGCAAGAGGTGATTGTGCATTTGCAATAGTTGGGCCGAGGCTATGGAATAGCCTTCCTTTATCTGTGAAAACATCTAATTCTGTCTATGAGTTTAAAACTAAATTGAAATCTTATTTTCTTACTTTGGCTTTTTAAACTTTGTATGTTTTTTTATTGTTCTTATTGACATTATATTTTATCATTGTTTTTATCTTATTTGTACAACACTATGGTCAACTGCTGTTGTATTTATTGGTGCTTAATAAATACATGAATGAATGATTCTTTTAAAAAGTGAAGTTCAAAAAAAATTATTTTATAGTTTCTTTGTAAATTAGCCTACGAAACTTTATGTAAAAAAATGTGTCCCGCCTTTTTCATGTCAATACCAAAACAGTGCATGTTTTAGTCCATTGGCCGTGACTGATTTTAACTACACCCCTAAATTTATGATCAGGAAATATTCCCATGTCCCCCTCTCTCATAGCTACAAGGTGTGAGTAGATGGGTCCCTTCATTTTGGGGTAAATGTGTGTTAAAATCTGAAAAATCTGTGTTTAACTTTAAGGAACGTCACTACCGAACACCTTTTTTCTGCAGTTAAGCACACTTTAGTTTATTCCATGACATTTAGTTTTTATATGTGTACCACTGTTCAGAACTGTGCTAGCTAACCATGTGCTGCTTAGCATCTTTGAGCTAGGTTCAAAAGTATATAAAATTGTCACTACCGAAAAAGTCACTACTGAAACATTTGGTGGAGTTTCAGTAGTGACATCTTTGTTTTTTGGGTGTTATCCCTAGAATTTTCACTACCGAAACAGTCACGACTGAAACATGTCAACATTTAGTTTTTATATGTGTTCCACTGTTCAGAACTGTGCTAGCTAACCATGTGCTGATTAGCATCTTTGAGCTAGGTTCAAAAGTATCTAAAATTGTCACTACCATGGCCGGACTTACCATGGGGCTTGAGTGGGCTGCAGCCCATGGGCCCTGCCTTGTAGGGGGCCCCGCCTTTGCCCGTTTACGTTTGTTTGATTTGTTCGTTATATGCCAGTCAGAATTCAGAAATTATTAGCTGCATTTCCACTGCGCACGCTAGATCTAAATGGGCCAGCCGGGGCTACAGCTTACAACTACGACCTTCAAGGCCACAATCAAACAGCATAAACTGGTATTTATGATTATTTCACATAGAAGAAGGACACACGTATTGAATCGCGTCTGCACCTATTGGTTTGTTATCACATGGCTACTTTAAACAGCTCCATTAAGCAATTAGCCCCAAAGTGCGCATAGAAAGATAATGATAAATTCTCAAATGTTCAGACCTCATTACTTTACAGAGGATGATTCTATGTTACTATATTAATGTTCCACTAAATTATGCGATCATCTGATGAGTTTTGAGCGCTCTCTCTCGTCTTACTACCATTACACATAGTGGGGAAGAAATGTCATCAAAATTATTTTAAATAAATAAAATAGCAATTTAATGAGTTTCTGTTTTTATCTATGCCTATGATATAGGACTTAGCCTATCACACAAACAAGAGTCCTTTTTTTTAATATCTGCACGATCGCAAATGTACAATAAACAACAACATACAGAGTAACTTTCAGACACAAGATTCCGTTTTGCTCCGTCAGAAAGAAAATAGAACAAACAGCAGAACCGCTGCGTCTCCGAACAACAGTGTTTTGTTCCTCAGCGTTACACAGACCAGCAAATTATTCAATCAGGCTATAACTACAGTCGTTTGCAAAGTTAAATGAATCAGCTTTTTAAATGAATCCGTTGATTCAACTCACTCATCAGGGATCCAGACTCATTCTTCCCACTGGTCATTCTTTTGCGACTAACTTTCTCAGTTGGTCGCACAAGCACATGATTTGGTCGCAATATTTTAATTAATTTATTTATTTTTTTGTGCTACATGGATTAATCAATGCATGCTGATGAACTTTTATCATAGTTTATAGTTATATGGAAACGAAAGTAGTCAGTTTCCTCAATATTCGCATCATTTTTGCTGCGTGCAGCTTCGCGCTCGTGCTGATGCAGCGAGTATAAACCAGGCTCTACACTCGAAGTGCTGCGCAGTTCAAACGAGTAGCGTGGTTTCGTTATGCGTTCAGCTTCGTTTGCCGTTTGATGTTTCGCATATGCAACAGAAATGGCAGCGCTTATGAGTTAAACAACGCGGTGGTCACGCCAGTGCGACCCTCACAAAATCTAGTCGCACAGGCAGAAAAAATGGTCGCAGTGTGGAGCCCTGAGCTGCGTTTCCCAAAAGCTTCGTAAGCCTAAGAAGTTCGTAAAAACGATCGTACGACCGATCTTAATATTACGGTCTGTTTCCCAAAAGCATCATAAACTTAAGTACCACTTGAAAATCATCGTAGATCTACGAGTGCTCTGGAGTAATCGTAAAGCCCTAAGTGCATC
>NW_015552540.1:1275525-1277546 GCF_001515605.1 Sinocyclocheilus anshuiensis
ATTAAAATGTTATATTTAAACTTAACATTTATGCACAATCCATTTATGAATTTTGTTGATAGTCAGCATGTCTTTTTATTCAATTGAATTTATTGATTAAATAAGAACCTGACATAAGAGGACACAGATATGACAATAACTTTTATAATACTAATAAGCCAAAATCTCTGTTTTTTTTTGCTCAGTTATTTAAGGGTTTTGATCTCTCAACTGAGAGAACACATCCTGTTTATTATATTATAATGAATATTTAATGTTACATTTAAACTTTTTAATTGTACTATTTATGACCCTCAAAGCATATGTTTGTGGATTTTGTGTTACTCCATAATTATGTTCTATTTGAGGGCATTTGTAGTGTAGGTATAGAGCCCAAACATAACCTCAAGCCCAGGGGTCCCCGCCCCCCTAAATCCTGCCCTGGTCACTACCAAAAAATTTTGTGGCGTTTCGGTAGTGACATCTTTTTTTTTTTGGGTGTTATCCCTAAAATTGACTGAAACATGTCATCGTTGTTTCGGTAATGACAAAAGGGAACACATAATCCTCATATTTGGGGGAAATAAAATTTTAGTAGAGTTATGCATTTTTTTATATTTTAGTATGTTTTAGTAATGTTTTAGTATGCGAGTTAAAATTCTGTAATGTGATGTAATTGCTAGCAAAGCATTACTGTCACTACCGAAAATGTGCAGTCATTACCGAAACATGGGATGTTTTGTCAAAAATAAAGTATACTGAATTATCAACTAAGATGTTATGATAGTTTTTGGTTCAATGTTTATTCAAACTAATGAATCCTTTACTTTGAAATCAGTATGATCAACTTTTTGCATTTTACAAAGAAAAATTGGTTTCAAAATACAACAAATCTCATAAATTACATTTGAAATATTGTTAAAAAAATATATTTACAATGTAGATGTAAGCAAAATCTTGATAGGTCAATATGACCCTTCTAATTAAATTATTATTACTGTGTTTTGGTAGTGACAAATTTGGGGAGAGGAGAAATATTCCAAAACTTTCTGAAAATACAATATGAGAATGAACTGCACAATTACTAGAATTGTGTACCGTGGATATCAGACACATTTTCTTTCAAGACGTTTCCAACTCTGACTTTAGACCAATTCTGTAGAATGGCCCATATATATATATATATATATATATATATACAGTGGGTACGGAAAGTATTCAGACCCCCTTAAATTTTTCACTCTTCAGAAGGATTTGTCAGACAGATTCAAACCGGTAAATTTTGAGTCTTTTTGAATGATTAATTAAAAGAACTATCTCATAAGTGTCATTTGTTTGTGAATCGGACTAGACCGGTTGTGCTGTATGTTCATCTATTTAGAATGTGAGAAGTGCAGCTGAAAAGCGGATCATGAAACACTGTTTGGTTTTGTCAGAAATGTTCAAATACAAGTTATGCCCACTAAAAACTTGTTAATTGAATTTGAGAAGTTTTTTGTATTTCTGGCATGGCATGAACACATACTCAAACTTTGCGCCACATTTCTTTTTAGCGTTTGAAAATCGCTACCCAAAGGTGTAACTTTGGACTCGTTGTCCTGTGTTTTGTTCCACGTCTAGTGCAAATCTAATTTTGGAGTGTGCAGGTAAGTGCTATGCAGTGTAGTGTTCAGCTGAGCAATGTTGAACTGTGTTACACTGTGCCGTCTTAGCTTAAGCTGCTCTGAGGGAGCTGTCAGTCAGCCCTGTATACGGCTGAGCAGCTCAGGCATGGGGCATATCATTCAGCCTCACAGAGAGAGTAAGTGTGAGAGAAGAGAGAGACAGAAAGAAAGAGGGACACTAACAGTTTCCTGTGGGAGCAGAGCAGTTCACTTCCAGCCTCACACTGTTAGAATACCAATTCATTCATCAAAGACTCAAACCACACACACACACACACGCACGCACGCACGCACGCACGCACGCACGCACGCACGCACGCACGCACGCACGCACGCACGCACGCACGCACGCACGCACGCACGCACGCACGCACGCAC
>NW_015552540.1:1277678-1285989 GCF_001515605.1 Sinocyclocheilus anshuiensis
CGCACGCACGCACGCAAGCACGCACGCACGCACACACACACACTACAAGACTCTTTCATTTTGCCATGTACAAAGCTATTTCAATGATACAGACTATATATGTTCTCTTTTCTTTTGCAGTGCTTTGCCCCCAAACAGTGAGTCAAGTCACAAATGAATTTCTCATGGATGCCTAATTTGACGGACTGCAAAGACAAGCTCATTTTGGACCCCGAACCAAGAAGTCCTTGCTAAAAATGGTCTGACTTTTTAAAGATCTTGCATCTTTTCCTCCCTTTTCATGGACAGAAATAGAATAAAATGGCTTGGGGGGGAACGAAAGGCATCCTCCTGTTGGAATACCGCGCAGGCTCCGCCTGTAAGCTTGGGCTTTGCATAAAATGAGCATTGATAAATTTAGCAGACTTACGTAACCATTCCTTCCTCAAATTCAAACTGATGAGGCAGGGAAAGATATTTATTTCATTCTACAGAGCTTCTATGCTAATGAATAGTGGAGAGGCTTTGAATGTGTCACACTGTGCTGGCTAAGTGACAGGCGGAGAGGGGCTGGGATTGGACTTGGCTAAACTCAGATCCACATGCTGTCTCTGTGATGAACAGGACTACCTGCAGAGGGTCTGCCGCTTGGCCGTGGAACGCTCACGGAAATAAATAAATACATTTATATAAAAAGCTCTTACATGCTGGGTTGAGATCTGCATTCACTGTTTCGGCTACAAACATTTTGCCTCAGTTGAAGTGCTGAGTTCTAACTCCATCTGGAATACTTGAGTGTGAAAGCCATTCAGTGATGTGCAAGGTAACACGCGGCGCATACACTAAAATGCTGCCTGAACATCTGTTTATTGTCTCGCATTTGCAGAGATTTGTAAACGAGCGTTCTAGCATCCTAATTCTAGGTAATGACTGGTTAAAAATGCTCTGACGCTAGCGACTCCTCGGGTGAAGCGAGAAGAGCACGGTGAGGTTAGATCACAGGAACTCTCTCTCCATCTTGGCCGCAGCTACATCTATTTCTTTTTGGCATCGTGCCTAAAAATGTTTACAAGCCATCACTGCCGTAAATCCCTCCAAAACATCAATCCTGTGGCTACTCACCCAGAGCTGCTCCAGGGTCTACTTATCTTATGAATGTGTACAAGGTGTGTGTGCATAACTCACCTTCTCTGCTGCCGTCACTCCCAGGAACATAATATGTGATCTTTATGTGCTCTTCAGCTATTCTGTCACACTGCCATACGCTGCCTCGTATATCTAAAATTTAGGAATGTAAGAACAGTTGACTTGCGGTGATAAAGTGCGTTTGTGTTATCATAAGCCAGAGGAATAATAACTGTAATAGATTGCACAGCAGCCCTGTTTTTAATGCATTATAAAATATAGGGGAATAAAATGTTTTAGCCCAGCAAGAATGCAGTCTGGTACTTACCAACTTGATAAATGTACAAATCAGCTAATTACAGAGAAACAAAAAACAGCAAGTTAAGCAAAATGCTATCTATATATATATTAAAAAAGTATAAATATATAGACTTGTGTTTGATACAAAAACCTAATTACAATCATACATACTATAATACTATACTATTATACAGCTTAAAAGCAATTGATTCCCTTCAATCGCTTAAGTGAATTGGGCTATGTTGTTTTCCTGTAGTTTTAATGGTCTTAGGGTATATCGTTTTTCTGTGACGCTTTTTGTCATCCCTCTGTGTTTGTCTGATTCAGAAGAGCGACAGACCCTGAGAAAAGTCAAGGTTCATCTGACACTTCACATCAAGGCATGGCAAACCCAAGGTCACATTGTCTGGCCCTTCCTTATAGGGCAGGGAATAAGGAAACTACTGTAGAAGCAGATAAGACCAAAATAAATTCAGATAAAGGCATGAATAGCACTATGGATACTGTTTTTGATGCAAAATGTTTTATAACAGTGCAAACTAACAGCAGGATGGAAAATGAAAACAGGAAAGACCTGTAAGTAAATCTAGAAATAAAGACTCACCTAGTAAAAAAGCAATATATTAAAAAATACATTTCATACTAAGTATAGTTCATATCACTCGAGACATAAAAAATATTACGCAACTTTATTTGGAGTACTTGTGCACAATGCACATTTCTTAATATTAAGCTTAAAATGTGTTTTAATGTCACAATTGTTGAGGATTGTATGATCTTTGAATAATATTGGTCTTTAAATGCAAGATATTTAAAGTGTACCAGAAGTATACTTACAATAGTTCCAAATCAAATATAATTCAGTATATATTTACTTTTACACAGTTAAAGATAATTTAATGGTACTTTGTATTAAGTATACAATTATTTGTTCCAATTTAGCTGACTTTAAGTATACCAGTTTAGTATACCAAAAGTACAATTGCAGGGTATTTTTATTAAGCACATAAATATGCAAATATATATAGTACTTAGCATGAAATTAATGCTAAATACATTTTAGTATATTTATTTTTCACTGGGGTTTACTTTATTATTTTTATTAATACTATCAAAGTGTAATATTATCTTTATATGAATTTTTTTTGTAGACCTCTATTTTGTTGCTTTATTTTTGTTTAAATCATTTTCATTTGAAACAAAAAAGAGCCCAAATGACCAGGTTATATATTCCTTCAAGCGCTCATTTAAAAAATAAAGCAGAATCTGATATCTGCCACTTGAGAAGTCACTGTAATCGCTTCTAAGACGCTGCTAAGTGTTTCCCAGGGCAGCGGTCATGAACCGGCATGACTGTACACAGCTACAATCATTCAATCTGTCTTCAGTCTCACAGACACTCTCTTGCTTCAGTGTGAAACGGCTTCATGATTCAGTAGCAGCGTGAGACTGCTACTTGACGCCAGTCACCAAGACTGTAAACTCGGCAGGGCCGAACAAGACGGAGAGGCCCTGCAAGCTTTGGCACAGGAGGCAGATGGAGAGTTGTCTCGTACCCAGTGGTCTTTCCTCAGGAGGCTGCCAGAACAACACAAAGATGCCAACGGCTTCACCACGCACGGACACTAAAACAGAAGTTTCACAATCATGACACACATGAAATACCACAACCAGCTGTGCATTTCACAGTCTGCATTCATATAGGGCCGAGTCACATGCAGGACTGTACACTACTCTTCACATTTTGTTTGAAGTTTGGAGTCAGTAAGATTTT
The DNA here is from genome assembly GCF_001515605.1 of Sinocyclocheilus anshuiensis. Classification (NCBI taxonomy): domain Eukaryota; kingdom Metazoa; phylum Chordata; class Actinopteri; order Cypriniformes; family Cyprinidae; genus Sinocyclocheilus; species Sinocyclocheilus anshuiensis. The sequence goes on from NW_015552540.1 coordinate 1,280,857, forward strand.
GGAATGTTTTTGTGAGTCTCTTTGGCTTGCAAAGGCTGCATTTATTTGATATAAATACATTAAAATCAGGAATATTTTGAAACAGTATTATTTATATATATTATAATTGTTCTAGTTTTATATATTTTGAAAATGCAATTTATTCCTGTCACGGCAAAGCTGAATTTTCAGCATCATTACTCCAGTCTTCAGTGTCACATGATCCTTCAGAAATCATTCTCATATGCCGAATTGGTGCTAAAGAAACATTTTATTATTATTTTCTATTTTGAAAATAATGCTGTGTAGCAGTGGGAAAACATAGTATCAAGGTTATTATAGTTATTATAGTTAAAACCAAAAACTAAAGCCATAAAAAATGTTACTTGAAATAAAATAAAATTTACCTGAAATAAAATGAAATATAAAAAACCTTAACTTATTTTATTTCAGCAACTTGATGTACTAAAAACTAATAAAATGGCAGAAACAACGAAATTACTAAAACTTTAACTAAAAATATAGTGAAAACAGTACAATATAAAAATAAAACTAATTCAAAATATGAATGAAAACGATAATAGTATCTCAGTCATACTAAAATAACACTGCTTAGTATTACTTTAATTAACAACAACAAAAAAGATGGAATAACGTTATGTCCCGTGAGTTCCAGGAGACAAGTAAACGGGAGTGGTGTCCTGACATTGTACTGGGTGGCAAAGGACAGACTCACACATGCTGCAAACAGATGGCACATTTGTCCTTAGAGATGCTTCTCACATTTTTAGCATTAACCCATATTAACAAAATAAAGTGTATGGAGCAGCTTTTTTGTTTTAATAGAGGGTTTTACTCTTTGGCCAAGGCAGGTGTCTCTGGATGATGTTACGCTGTCATTGCATCACATCTGGGCAAAATTGATCTGATTGGCCTCCAGTGAATCATAAAAGGGTAACTTCTGAATGTCGAAAAACTCTCTGGAATATCTTGACTTTCAAATATAATGCTTGTCATTTAGTGTAGTTGGCTTCACTTTGGCCGTCTTGGCTCAATCAAAAAGCTCTAATTGTATTGTAAAATCACTGGCTGGTTTCTAACAGTGCAATATTACAATGTATTATTTTCTGCACATGTAATGCAGTGGCCCAAAAAGCTTCAAGTTTACCATTCACTTGCCCTTTCCAGAATACTGCCAATGCTTCTGCTCTTTGTGATAAACTGATCCCCCTTCAGTCATCTGAATCAAAGCACATCCAAATCCAGGCCACATCCCAGCCAGTATCTGAATAAAAGCCAGCATCCTAGTCTTACCCACTTCAGACCCGCAGTGACATAGGTATTTAGCTTGGCCTTTCTCGTACATCACCTCTCTGAGTGGAGCACGGATTCAAAGCTAATAAAAGTCTTATCAAAGGTAAGTTCACTTGAAAATGACTACTGACCCTTGACAAAAAAAAAAGTTTAATCCATATGACTCAACCACACAATTGTACATCTTGCGAAGTCATACAGTAGCTTTGAGTGCAGAACATACAGAAATTTTACATGAAAATATTCTTAATTTATGTTATGATTAAAATTAGAATGATTTCTGAAGGATAATGTAACACTGAAGAAAATGACTGCTGAAAATTCAGCTTTACCATCACAGAAATAAATTACATTTAAATTAATAATATTTCACAATATTACTGTTTGTAGCCCTTGGTGAAAATGAGACTTATTTAAAAAAATCTTACTGACCCCAATCCTTTAAACAACAGTGTAAATATTATAATTTAAATATTATTAAATATTATTCATTGGCATTCATTTAAATATGACAGTTTGTGATGTGACTGTTTGACATGACCAGTCATCACTGATGTCTGACGTTACATGTCTAAAAGTCCCATGTCTGAATAATACATTTATCTGACCTCTCTGTATGGACCTATTCCACATTATTCTTTTGTTTGTTTTTTTGTAATATTTTGGCATTGTTCTGCACAGATAGTCAGAGCCAGGAATCCTTCACTCCCTGCAGCCACCTGCCAAAGCACATGAGTGCCACGGCAACGGTTTCATAACGACACAGTCATCAGTGAGATGTGGATGAGTTTGTGGGCGATGAACTCTTTGGCTGACTCTAAATAATGACATATAGCAGAGGTGTATTCTGACCTTCTCCCGTATCACTCTGTGAAGATGAATACACCTGTGCTGATTTATAATTCAGAAAAACTTCCAGAATGAACATGAAGCAAAGAATTTGTTCTTTGGCTCGGAACTTTGCATGACAATCTGTTTTTTTTTTTGATTGATCTTGACTGAAATTAAGTTTATATATATATATATATATATATATATATATATATATATACAGTGGTTGCCAAAATCCTACCCACTGTAAGTCTTAGGCCACTAGTGTTTACACCTACAAACAAATTGTTTTAAGTCAGTTACTTCTATCTTTTGCTGTGGTGTGTCAGTAGGAAATATCAGTTTACATTTCCAAACATTCATTTTGCCATTAATTGTAATAATCAATGAGTCTGACAACAGCCAGTGCTCCACAGAGAGATCTGATCTGATCATCAGCAGTCTGTCTGGAATGACATGAAGAAACAGAACAAACTGAGACAGACTCAATCCAGAAGAACTGTGGCAACGTCTCCAAGATGCTTCAAGAGACCTGCCTGCAAGGCTGCAGTATTGTTAAAAGTTTTGGGCACTTGTGTAAAAATGCTGTAAAATGAGGATGCTGTCAAAATATGCCATAAATAGATTTTCTTTATCAATTAACTTCTATTAACTAAATTAAATCAACATTTGGTGTGACAATACTTTGCGTTTAAAGCAGTAAGGTGCACTTGCACATAGTTTTCCAGGTAGCTTTGCAGGTAGGTTTCTTGAAGCATCTTGGAGACGTTGCCACAGTTCTTCTGGATTTAGTCTAAATTTAGTCCTAGCTTTTTGTATCAGCAGGTAATGAGCTTGCTACTCAACATTCAAATACTTGGCTAGTGTTTGCTGTAGCAGTTGCAGCACGCATCAGAAACCCTCCACCTCCCCCAGCTCCACCTTTATAGATCTACTACAGGGTGATTTTATGTACACTATATATGAGGGTTATTCATATATGTTATATGTGCAGCAGCAGTATTTCTTACATGCTCAAAGCATGCTGTGGATGTATTGGCAGTAGCAAGTCTCTGTACTTGCTCTGCTGCAGCAGCAGCAGCGTAGCAGATCTATTCTGCCAATACCAAATACATTAACATTGTCATGTACATTACCATGCCAAACCCTCCGAGAGTTGTCATTATATAAATATATACTGTATATATTTGTAAGATGCTGTTGTATGATCCACATAATGTAATGTATCTTAGTAAGTTTTATTTCTTGAATAAAGCGTTAAATAAATCTCCAGCCTGGAGAAGGTTTTGTCAGTACAGCGACCCTCTAATTTGAATCGGGTACTCTTTTACTGGTCCACTTCACTTTGTTTAAATGACCGGGTCGCTCTTCCTTTCTGTTGAGCTCTCAGTAGTCCGTCGCAGGTTAGGTTAAGCCTTAGGCAGCACTTAGCTTGGTTGTATTCATGTCTGATATTCAAGTGGTTCAAAGCAGCATCAGAGACATGATCTAACCAATCTGATTAAGAGAAAGGGCTCGAGCGCATATGTCTCATATTGCTAGACTCAAAATCGAACATTTTAACCAGCAAAATCTAGCTAGCTTAATCTTATGCAATCATCATAGACATTGCTTGGATATTGGGTAAATGTTTTTGCCAGCATTCGAGGAGCGTGTGTGCACTTTGGGATCCCTCCCACAACGTTGGCTCCTCAAGAGCAGTCAAACACCCACCACAGACCTATCTCTTTATCGCTCCCTCGTGTTCATGTTAGCAACGACTTGTGCACAGCAACGCTGTGTTGATCACTTGATAAATATTGTGATTTCAAAGGCAAAGCTTCTAGCCTGTTTAAAGAGCAGGTTCATTCGGTCTATTGCAAATTAGCTCTGTTGCCATGCACATTATCCATATTACAACCTCGCTCTGCAACTACAGGCTGTGAAAGCTGCCAATGAAACACTGTAAAGAGCCACTGAGTCACTTCAGCTGAACACCAACTCTTCAGTGAGCATGCAAACGCACATATGAGTCATCATTATCCAGCCAATATGTGCCATGACATCACAGTTTTCATACAGCCCTTCAAAGTGTGCTGAATAAATTAATCCACAGTTGTTCGGCTGAGAATAAGCAGCTCTTTGGGAGATGTTAAATGACCACATTTAAAATCATGGAATGAAAATGACATTGTTTCAGTTCTCATCAGCAGAGCTGTTGTGTATCATATGCTGATCATTGTAGTTTGCACTAAATGTTTTTTATATTGGCCAGTAAAGCATGTCACTAGCAAATGGGTTTGATTTTCAGGGAATGCATGAACTGATAAAAAGTAAGTCTCTTTGGATAAAAGCGTCTGCTAAATGCATAAATGCATCTAAAAGCTATTAAGGTGGAGTATGACAAAATAAGTAGGTCGCTCACAATAATAGTAAGCAGTCATGTCCATTGAAAGTGTACACAAACAATTATGGACCATTAAAGGTGCCTCAATAAACTGAACTGTGCTTGAGTATGATACAGTCTGTAAAACTCTGTTTGTGAGGCTGATGGAGTATAATTTCACATGACTGACAATAAACTGACTGGCAGTTTGTTGACTAAATTCTTATCTATCATTTTTCATTTTGCATAAAGTACTGTTCAAAGGTTTGTTGGTAAGATTTTTAATAATATTTTTAAAAGTCTCTTGCGCTCAACAAGGGTGCATGCATTTGATCAAAAACATAAATATTGTGAAATGTTATTACAGTTTTCTTTCTTAATATATTTTAAAAGTTTTTTTTTTCCTGTGATGGCAAAGCTGAATTTTTAGCATCATTACTCCAGTCTTCAGTGTCACATGATTCTTCAAAAATCATTCTAATATGTTAATTTGGTGCTCAAGAAACATTTATTATTGCTATTATGTTGTATTATTGTTATTATGTATTATTATGTTAAAAACAGTTGCTTAATATTTTTATGGATACTTTTTCAAGATTTCTTGGTGATTTATTTAAAATATCTTGAAAAACTTTATATATATA
>NW_015552540.1:1286207-1312873 GCF_001515605.1 Sinocyclocheilus anshuiensis
TATATATATATATATATATATGTATATAAGCACTAGCACTTTGATTTGCTTACAATAATGCAATCAAAACTAAGATGAAGTATGTGCCTAGTACCATTATAAATTATATAAAATACTGATTTAGAGAAAAGAAAAGACTCTCAGATATATAGAATGATAGAGATTTACTGAGTAATTAAAAATTGTGATAAAATTATATAAAATAAAGAAATTAATGTTAGACAAACAGTTAAAAAGAACATAAGAGGTCAAAAGGACAATGCCAGCATGGCGGATGTAGTTCATTTCTTTGGTTACCTCAAGAGCTCAAACGTGTCAGACAGGCAGCTCGTCCTGTGTAAGCAGATGGTTCTTGGCCAGAATAGCTGCAATGTGGACCAGATTATTACCAAAGATCTGGCTAGACGAGACTATCACACGTAACCTTTCAATGACGCAAGTAAATATTTTTTGTATTAATACTTCTCTGTGGTGCTGAATAATTAGTTTGGCTTGGACTCATTTTTTCTCTGGTTCCAATAAGGACCAGATGTGTTCTCGTTTTCCTCTGTGAATGTGTGTTGTTAAGAGCAGTGATGACTGAGGATCATGCTCGATTGCTAGGCTTTCGTAAGGTGCAGAATCTCTGTAAATGTTTCCTGGCTAGTTTCCTAGCTGCCATATCCTTGCTGAGTTCGCCCAGTTGTTGCATACAGTAAATGCCAAGAAAGGCCTGCATTCACAGAGAACTGTGGGAAAATTACAACCTCTTCTTAGAAAGGTTAAACTCACAAACCAATATACAGTTTAAAACATTTTGCTGGTGTATGATGTTGAGTATAATTGATGACAGTAATGATGTTTTATAAAAAAAAGAGATGACTTGATGTTTAGCTTCATAAATCAACTTCATTTTATTTAAAATGATTCCAAAAAAGTGACAGAACAAGTACATGTGTTTTTTTTATAAATCTGCAATGACACCTCAGGCTGTAATATTCACTGTACGTTTCAGTTGAGGTCAAAAAGTAGAGCTGCCAAGAACAACTTTCAGAGCTTTTCTAGACGTCTGGACTTATCTTCAGGCTCACTTTCACTTGACTGAAGAACGTTATCCTTAACTTAGACAGATTTGAATGAATTTAGTCAATAATCAGCATTAATTCCATTCCATACATTCTGCTGATAAGAGGTTTAGAGCTGAAACTCTGTTGATTGAATCTCAGGTTGAATCTCGCTGCGGGTTCACAGACTGAGCTTAAGCTCATCAAAATGGACTCTCTCGCTTTCTATCATCCTTAATGCTTTCATTTCTGAAGTCTGGCTCTCAGACCAAATTGTCTCCCTAAACTGCTTCACGTGGCATAAGAGTGGGTTTTTGAAAGACATGGAATAATAGCATCAGGTTTTCCGAAATCCAAAAGTGTTTGACAACAGCAGCCTGTTGTTTTGTTCACAGTGGGTCCTTATGTCACCTGGCTGTAGGCCTGGAGGATATTGTACGAGTTTTGGCTCTTTGGTATGCTGTGGTAGTCTGTCATGTGATGCCAAAAATAGATAGAGCTTCCCTCAGTGGACTGGAAAAAAAAATGATGGCCCGGTGCAAAGCCCTCCAGAGCTAGTGTTTTCTAGGAGAGGATAAAAGTGTCAGGGCAACCGGGCTCGACTCCATTCAGCGGAAGGGTCGCCCTTATAGATTCATCACAAATGTGCTCTTCTGTGGGTACGCATTTAGCACTCACACTTTCAAACTGATTTGAGACTAGGAAATGATGAAACAAATGACAGCAAAAAAACGTTAAGAATGCTTTTAGGCTGGTCTATGATAATTCAAATGTCAACACAGCTTTTAGGCACATTCTTTTCTCTAATGCAGGAAAACCGGAAATTCAACATTTTTATGTGTTCATTTGTCTATATGAATAACAGATTGTTTAGATGGAAAGTTTTTATTGGAGGCCCATTCTTGTAAAGCTGTTTTGGTCACTATGTCAAAGAACATAGAAAAAACAGGATGTTAGTTACAGTCGAGATCACTGAATAATTCACCACTATTTCTTTGCAGTTTTGACTGAATAGAAAAAAAAGTATGGAATGTATTGAATGAATGAATATTAGTATTAAATGTTTCAAAATATAGTATATCTGCCTTCATAATTTGATTTGTATAAAAATGTCTAGCCTCCAGACCAGTCAGGAATGATGCTCCCATTATCCAGAGTTCACAATTCAGTGAAATGCATTTGATTTGTATAAAAATGTCTTTTGTGCAATGGACTAGTTCCATGGATGTTACAGATTCTTCATAGAATCATTTTGTGTACAATTTGCTGTCATCTCTTTATTGTTGAAGTCTTTATTTATACACATGGTACAAGGGATACCAAAAGCATCTGATTTCTTGAACGACCCAATAAATTCCTGTCTATTTTGTTGGACATTTTGTCTTCACCGTACAAAAGGTAGCGGACATAGATAAATACTCGTTCTAAACAAGAATACCTGATCAGCTGCAACAGGCAATTTCATTGTGCAGACGAAACTGGCGAATCTATATAAATTGACTGATTTAAAAATACTTGTGCCCTTGCAGAGTAACCTGTACATTGCTCATTTTTCAACTAGCCCAATCAAAATGCTGTAGAAACTAGAAAAGCGGCAGAATTTTCCCACACCCTTGCAAGTGCTTCTGTTCTCCCCTTAAAGACTGACACACCCCGGCCTAAACCGAGCAAACAATTTGTAAAAGAACTGAGTCATCAAAAGCAAGTTGTCAAGGGTTTGGAGGATAAGAGAATAAGAGAATGGTTAAAGAAAAATAGAGAGAAAAGTGGCACAGAGGGGAGAAAGTGAGAGGAACAAAGAAAAGGAACGCTAAAAAAAAGAAAGAAACAAATTTGTATAAAAATGTCTAGCCTCCAGACCAGTCAGGAATGATGCTCCCATTATCCAGAGTTCACAATTCAGTGAAATGCTTATTGAAATACAATTTCCCTTTAAAAGAAACAGCACCATTTCAAGATGGTTGCAATACAGAGTTGGACTCATTAAAAAAATGCATAAATTAAAAAGTAACTGTTGTTTGTTGGTGTGTTTAGAAAAATTACTCTCCAAAAGGGGGTCTTCAGAGAAACACACCATAGAGGAACCATTTTGGCATCCCCTTTCAGTGAACAGTTCTTAAAAGAAACACCTTTTTCTTAGTGTGAAGAACATATGAATAATCTATTTGTCACTGTAAAGAAAATTTTGTGCAATGGACTAGTTCCATGGATATTACAGATTCTTCATAGAATCATTTTGTGTACAATTTGCTGTCATCTCTTTATTGTTGAAGTCTTTATTTATACACATGGTACAAGGGATACCAAAAGCATCTGATTTCTTGAACGACCCAATAAATTCCTGTCTATTTTGTTGGACATTTTGTCTTCACCGTACAAAAGGTAGCGGACATAGATAAATACTCGTTCTAAACAAGAATACCTGATCAGCTGCAACAGGCAATTTCATTGTGCAGACGAAACTGGCGAATCTATATAAATTGACTGATTTAAAAATACTTGTGCCCTTGCAGAGTAACCTGTACATTGCTCATTTTTCAACTAGCCCAATCAAAATGCTGTAGAAACTAGAAAAGCGGCAGAATTTTCCCACACCCTTGCAAGTGCTTCTGTTCTCCCCTTAAAGACTGACACACCCCGGCCTAAACCGAGCAAACAATTTGTAAAAGAACTGAGTCATCAAAAGCAAGTTGTCAAGGGTTTGGAGGATAAGAGAATAAGAGAATGGTTAAAGAAAAATAGAGAGAAAAGTGGCACAGAGGGGAGAAAGTGAGAGGAACAAAGAAAAGGAACGCTAAAAACAAAATCAACCAAATCAAGAAATAAACAAACTCCTGCTCTGGCCTGCATCCATGAGTAAATCTCTGCATGATTATCTCAAAGTGACTCATTTTCCGTACTCTGCATGCAGATGATGTCACTGGTATATTTGGGGTACAAACAGAGACCATACGTGCGTTTGACATAATGGGGTCTGACAGAGTTGGTCACAAACCAGTCTGCCCTCATCTTCATCTGAATAGTGACAACCACAATCTGCCCGAAACACAAGAGAAAAGAAGGAAAACTGTCTTTATTCACCCATTGGTCACTACAATGATGCTCTGTAAACTATACTGGTCCTGACAAAGTTATCAAAGATGCTTGAGCAAGACCTGGACTTCACGAAAACTGAAATCATACAAGGTTTGATTTAAAAGCAAACTGAAAAGAGGATATCCATGGACTAATATCTTCACTTCCATTGTTTGTTTTGTTTTCCATAGACATGAGATTCTGTGGCCTTGGATGTTGGTAGTATTTAAGTTGGAAAGCTTTGAAATGAAAAGAAGTCCTGGAAATCAACCAACAGGCAAACAGGCACAAAGTACAGAAAGCCTGTCTGAAGTCCCATGATGCACTTGCTTTAAATGGGTTTAAATGAGAGCTGGAGAAAAGTGTGGTACCGAAGGACTCATTCCTTTCACTCATCTTCCCACCACATCTCACTGTCACTGACTGTCAATCAACTGCAACACAATGATGAAAAGTAATTGAAGTAATTTCCCTTCTGCTTCTGTGTGCTGTAGATTTGAATATCATCAGTGTCCATAAACATTTAAGATGTACTGATAATGAGAGTGATCTACGGCCCTGTTAGCGCTGGGTGGAGATGTTTCAGTCCGAGAGAATCCGTTTGCTGTGAGATGTCCTGGAGGCAGATGATGCAACAGTGCAGGGAGAAGGGTAGAGCTAGTCACGCATTTGCTAGTCCACTGTTTTCATCAGGCATGCTCCCCTGCAACAGGACAGCGTGTGTCACCAACACTGTCATAGTAGAACACTCACTCAGCACGAGCTAACACTCAAAACCACGCACAAACACAAATAAGTGCAGGCAATTACAAACACAGTTGGCCACGCAATATTCTCATACACAGACTAACACATAGGCTTTTTACTGAAACAGTGGAATAAATCTGATTTAGTGGTTTTCATTGCATATTCCTTACTAAATAAATAAACTCATGTTTAACCGACATATTAGCACATTTGACTTTCAAATGAGCACCAGTTATGCTTTGCGCTTAGGAGGGGCTTCGCGGATGTCTGACTGAGACACTGCCATGATGCAAACCCTTGCAAGTCGGCAAATCAACCTCCATCTGCAACCTAAGATATCGTAATGAGTTATTGAGCACAGATATACCAGACAAAAACATATGCTGGCTACTATGTTCGCAATTGTGAGAAGAGTCTTAAAACATGCATTGTGGAATGCTGGAGGAATGATTACATTTAACTGATTTATGTTATTAAATTGTATGTTGTGGAATTCACTGTATATACACTACCGTTCAAAAGTTTGGGATCAGAACGATTTTTTATGTTTTTTAAAGGAGTTTCTGATGCTCATAAAGGTTGCATTTATTTGATCAAAAATACAGGAAAAAATTTAATATTGTGAAATATTATTATGATGTAAAACAACATGCTTCTATTTTAATATACATTAAAATCTAATTTATTCCTGTGATGCAAAGCTGAATTTTCAGCATAATTACTCCAGTCTTCAGTGTCACATGATCCTTCAGAAATCATTATAATATGCTGATTTATTATCAGTGCTGGAAACTGTTGTGCTGCTTAATATTTTTTTGGAACCTGTGATACTTTTTTTCCCAGGATTCTTTGAATAAAAAGTTAAAAAGAAGAGCATTTATTTAAAACAGAAATCTTTTCTAACAATATACATTACCATTCAAAAGTGTGGGGTCAGTAAATTTTTATTCTTTCTTTTTTTGAAAGAAATTAAAACTTTTATTCAGCAATGATGTGTTAAATTGATAAGAAGTGATAGCAAAGATTTATATTGTTAGAAAAGATTTATATTTTGAATAAATCCTGTCCTTTTTAACTTTTTATTAATCAAAGAATCCTGAAAAAAGTATCGCAGTTTCCAAAAAAAATATTTGTAAGCACAACTGTTGCCAACATTGATAATTCTAATAAAAAATTAGAATATTAGAATGATTTCTTAAGGATCATGTGACACTTTAGACTGGAGTAATGGCTGATGGAAATTCAGCTTTGCATCACAGAAATAAATTATAATTTAAAGGATATTAAAATAGAAACCATTATTTTATATTGTAATAACATTTAGCAAGATTACTGTTTTTTTCTGTATTTTTGATCAAATAAATCTAGCCTTGATGAGCATAAGAGACTAATCCCAAACTTTTGAACGGTAGTGTATATAAATACACACACACACACACACACACACACAACCGTTCAAAAGATTGGAGAGATAATAAAAAGTAAACCAGTAGTAAAAAGTAAACCTGTTTTCTGTTATAAAATATTTTTAAATTTAATTCATTGTGATGTGATGGCTCTGATAGTATAAGCTTAATTTAATTTTAGTTACATTTTAAAATGTAATTCAAATTTTTAATTAAAGCTAAATTAAAAAAAAGTTACATTTTTCGTGCTCAGGAAACATTTCCTATTAATATTATCAATGTTGAAAACAGTTGTGCTGCTTAATATGTTTGTGGAAACCATGATCATTTGTGACCCTGGACAACAAAACCAGTCATAAGGGTCCATTTTTTTCAGATGATTTATACATATAGCTATATAAATAAGCTTTCCATTGATGTATGGTTTGTTAGGAGAGGACAATATTTGGCAGACAAACAATTATTTGAATATTGGAATCTGAGGTTGCAAAAAAATCTAAATATTGAGAAAATCGCCTTTAAAGTTGTCCAAATGAAGTTCTTAGCAATGCATATTACTAATCAAAAATTAAGTTTTGATATATTTACGGTAGGAAATTGACAAAATATCTTCATGGAACATGATCTTTAGTTAATATGCTTTTGATTTTTGCTGTCATTTTTTATCAATGTATTGTATCCCTTCTGAATAAAAGTATTAATTTCTTTCAAAAAAAGGAAAAGGAAAAAAAATCATACTGACCTCAAGTTTTTTAATGTAGTGTGTATGTATTACACATACATACATACATATATATATAAAAAATACATTAAATACACTATTATTAAATTCTCAAGTGTATTTATTTTAAAACATCACTTCTAAAGTAACAACAATAATTCAGATACACATTTTTAGGCTGTTTGGCTATTTTATATCTGTTTTATAACAAAGCTGTTGAAATTCTTGATAAACATTGCAAATGTACTGATGGAACAGAGGTGTTCCTTTAATTTATTTGCCAAAAACCAGCTCACTCACAGATTATCATTTCAAGTACACTTTTTCAAGGTCATCATGACCAAAATGTTTGAGTGGGTGAGTGATTCACTCTGCAATTAGTCCACCAGTTTCACCTGATTCAGGCTGATTTACAGACCTGTTGTGAGGATGAGCAGTGGGCATATCGTGTGACGTGATCAGCCAATCATCGTACGAAAGTAAATACAATAGGCTGCCATTACCACATTGACAGCACGACCAGCCAATCACAACCCCACTTTACACCACTTTTGTGCTTTACACACAATTTTTATTTATTTACAGTAATTTATTTTCTCTTTATAATTTTTTGAAGAGCTCCTTTGTGTATGTAGGAGCTTGCCTGTTTTAAAATAATCAGTATAGTGCTCGAGACTGCTGCATTCATAGCAAATGTACTGATGGAACAGAGGTGTTCCTTTAATTTATTTGCTAAAAACCAGCTCACTCACAGATTATCATTTCAAGTACACTTTTTCAAGGTCATCATGACCAAAATGTTCGAGTGGGTGAGTGATTCACTCTGCAATTAGTCCACCAGTTTCACCTGATTCAGGCTGATTTACAGACCTGTTGTGAGGATGAGCGGTGGGCATATCGTGTGACGTGATCAGCCAATCATCGTACGAAAGTAAATACGATAGGCTGCCATTACCACATTGACAGCACGACCAGCCAATCACAACCCCACTTTACACCACTTTTGTGCTTTACACACAATTTTTATTTATTTACAGTAATTTATTTTCTCTTTATAATTTTTTGAAGAGCTCCTTTGTGTATGTAGGAGCTTGCCTGTTTTAAAATAATCAGTATAGTGCTCGAGACTGCTGCATTCATAAAATTTCATTGCTTTTGTTCAAAACAACCCTCTAATGGCTGTGAGAGGCACTCTGCGTGTGTGTGTGTGTTAGTGTCTGTATGAGACAGCATGAGCGGAGCAACTGAGCCTCTGATTGTGGTACCACTGTGCATCTGGCCTCCACATTACATCAGATATGTGTGACAGCTCCTTGAAGCCTTCAGGCTCTGAGATCCCCCGCCTTAGTGCATCAGACCAAGTAAGATTGAGTGCCATGATTTAAAATCCCCTTGTATCTGTGCAGTATTAGCCTACAACTACTTATTTACATAAGCCAAAGGTCAGCGGGAATCAATCTGAATTCTGAACAGGCAAGACAATGGCAAAACAATCTTAAAACACAATTTTATAGACTAGTGAATTAAATCATGCCAATAAAATTGAAAACGTTTTGAAACCTCTATTTTCTACCCGGCGTCCCTCAGCACGAAGCTAAAAAACAGGAGCAACTTCCTCGCTCTCTTTCTATCCGTCATACACACTTATATAACTCTAATAAAAGGCACAGCTTGCAATGAGGATTTGATTTAGTGTGTCTTTGGAGTATTCAGAGCCATGTTGCAGCCCGTGGCCTAAGAGGAGAGTGAAGGAGATGGGAGGGGGTGAGGACTGGAGACTGGATACACTCATGTGGAAAGGAGGATCTGGCCTGGAGGGGCTCAGCCGACCCTCAGAGCCCTATCTCGCTGTGGTTACCACACGAGCCTGTTTATGTGCCTGTGTGTGTGTGTGTGTGTGTGTGGCCACATCAAGGAGGGGGTGTCTCTAAGCCAATGAAATCAGAATGTGAAATATGTGGGTGAAGTTAGCCATGTATAACCATGTATGAATGTGTGGCTGAGCAAAATTTCATATTTCTACGCCTAGCTAGACAGGCATGTCCCATGAACATGGATGGCTTTGCGTGTTCACGAGTGTGTGACATGTTTGCGTGCACGACTTCCTTACAGAATGCTGAGGATGGACAGGGATCCATCCCAGGCTGACAAACACATGCTGATGTAAAAGTGTTTCAACACACACACCTTGCATGACAGTGCTTCGTTATGACAAATGGAAGCGGACGTGTTCTGCCCCGCCGGCCCTCCTGTCACATCCTCCTGCAATGACACACAGCAGAGAGGGGGACAACTCAGATTTATACAGATATAATAATATAAAAAGAAACAAACAACTCATACTTAGCATTCATAATCTAAACAACATCTGCAGTGAAAAAAAAAAGATTTATACATACACAACAGCACTCTATCTACCTCGTATTTCTATAAACAGTCATATTCACATCTGGAGAGCTGTGAAAGTGCCCTGATGATCAGGTGATTGGGAATAAGGGACCGGCCAGTCAGGACATTTGGCTGGGTATCTCCTCCGCAGTACAACTTGCCTTTGACTTTGGAGCTTCTGTCTCAGTTGCATCGTTAAATTTGGTTCGCTGCAAATTTTTTGTGACCACTTGATATATGCTGTCCTTTCCATGAGCATTTGTCCATGAATAATCAATCAAGTACCGGGTTTATAGCCAGTAAAGCGTCTTTACAGGTACTAGAGTAGCTGCAAAGAGGGGAAAAAAATAAAAGCTTTTCCTGAAATTTGCCTCAAGTGATTCCATGAAGGCAATGGACTCTCATGCTTACAAAACTCTTGCCTGTTAATGTAGCCAGACTTGAGTTGAATCAAGTCAAGTCAAGTCACCTTTATTTATATAGCGCTTTTAACAATACAGATTGTGTCAAAGCAACTGAACAGCATTAATTAGGAAAATAGTGTGTCAATAATGCAAAATGACAATAGTAAACACAAATTTTTCAGTTAAAGACAGTTCATCATTGAATTCAGTGATGTCAACATCCAGCTCAGTTTAAATAGTATCTTTGCAATCAAGTCAACGGTATCGCTGGAAATGAAGTGTCCCCAACTAAGCAAGCCAGAGGCGACAGTGGCAAGGAACCAAAACTCCATCGGTGACAGAATGGAGAAAAAACCTTGGGAGAAACCAGGTTCAGTCGGGGGGCCAGTTCTCCTCTGACCAGACGAACCAGCAGTACGGAAAAATGAGAGAATCAGCGACCGGTGTCTAGTGAAACTCTCCATCAAGTCATGTTTTATAATCCATGACCAATCTCATTTCTTTATGGATCTATTACCGTGTCCGAACTCATCCATGCAAGCACAATGTTTGAGATTAATGTAAAATCTAGTTACATAATTTACTTACATAATGAGACTAAGTTAAGACAGCAATTTATAACACCCTTGAAAACTCAGTAAAAATATAGGTAACACTTTACAATAAGGTCCCAATAGTTAACGTTTGTTAATGCATTAACTAAAATGAACTAATAATACAGTACTTATTCATCTCTGTTAACACACTTCATTGTTAGTTCATGTCAGCTCAGGTCTATTCAATAATGTTAAGAGATACTACATTTTAATAACATTTGAGTAGTGTACTGTATTAGTAAACATTGATATTAACATTAACTAAGATTAATAAATGCTTATAATTATTTAGTTCATGTTAACTAATGTACTGTACTTAACTAATATTAACAAACAGAACGTTATTGTGAAGTGCCACCCAAAATATGTAATAATAATAAGACGTTCTATCAGACAAATGGAAGTTCCTACATAATAACACTGAAGTTCTCTAGAACAACACTGAAAATCACGTTTTTTTCCCTCCAGAGTCAAGCAGCGTGCAACTTGTTTCCCTTCATTCCACTTCCTTCCTTCTCTCCTTCATATTCAACATCTCATTTATTTTACAGCCTCGTTTGTTTCCAGCGGGGGACAGCAACTCGACAGCCTAAGATGGTGTAGCATTTGAAAACATACTACACGTTTAACAGAACATAAAGTACAATCAGGTTTAAACTTGTTCAATTATGATACACGCTGCAGCATTCCAACCAGTGTTCTGCCTATCACAGCGCATGAATACTAAAGACTGAGCCAGAGGATAAAAGTGCATCTAGAACAGGAGTTTAGAGTCATAAATGTCAGGTTCAGTCGGGGGGCCAGTTCTCCTCTGACCAGACGAACCAGCAGTACGGAAAAATGAGAGAATCAGCGACCGGTGTCTAGTGAAACTCTCCATCAAGTCATGTTTTATAATCCATGACCAATCTCATTTCTTTATGGATCTATTACCGTGTCCGAACTCATCCATGCAAGCACAATGTTTGAGATTAATGTAAAATCTAGTTACATAATTTACTTACATAATGAGACTAAGTTAAGACAGCAATTTATAACACCCTTGAAAACTCAGTAAAAATATAGGTAACACTTTACAATAAGGTCCCAATAGTTAACGTTTGTTAATGCATTAACTAAAATGAACTAATAATACAGTACTTATTCATCTCTGTTAACACACTTCATTGTTAGTTCATGTCAGCTCAGGTCTATTCAATAATGTTAAGAGATACTACATTTTAATAACATTTGAGTAGTGTACTCTATTAGTAAACATTGATATTAACATTAACTAAGATTAATAAATGCTTATAATTATTTAGTTCATGTTAACTAATGTACTGTACTTAACTAATATTAACAAACAGAACGTTATTGTGAAGTGCCACCCAAAATATGTAATAATAATAAGACGTTCTATCAGACAAATGGAAGTTCCTACATAATAACACTGAAGTTCTCTAGAACAACACTGAAAATCACGTTTTTTTCCCTCCAGAGTCAAGCAGCGTGCAACTTGTTTCCCTTCATTCCACTTCCTTCCTTCTCTCCTTCATATTCAACATCTCATTTATTTTACAGCCTCGTTTGTTTCCAGCGGGGGACAGCAACTCGACAGCCTAAGATGGTGTAGCATTTGAAAACATACTACACGTTTAACAGAACATAAAGTACAATCAGGTTTAAACTTGTTCAATTATGATACACGCTGCAGCATTCCAACCAGTGTTCTGCCTATCACAGCGCATGAATACTAAAGACTGAGCCAGAGGATAAAAGTGCATCTAGAACAGGAGTTTAGAGTCATAAATGTTTCAGTGAGGCCGTGTTGTGATTTGTTTTACATCCTATTGAAATGGATGCTTAAATCGGTGGCTGGGGGAAGCAGTTGCTGAGAGATACAGTTGTGACGAAGAGGACAAATGGGCACTAGGGCCCTGCCACCCTTAAAACAACCACCTACTGTGAGGAACTCCACAGTGTCACAGTGAATTAAAGCAGCCCTGTGTGAAGGCATGGATGATATGTGTGAATGACAGAGTGAGGGGTAGTAATGGATTATCTGACACTCATTTCATGACATCACAACAAACCCACCTGCTCGGTCGATGTGAGATCATATGATCATGGTGTGACTTTCAACTGGACCTAGAAAGACCATGACAAGCAGTTTAAAGTGTTGATTTCATGCACTTTCATGCACCTAACCCTAACCCACAATTTACTAAGCAGCTAACCATAAATGTCCCATTTATTACACAGCTACTCAACTAACTAATATGTGGACATGAAATATTGATTTGCAGTAAGTACTCTTACCTATACATAAGACAAAAATATTGTTATTTATGAAACAATTGGCATAGCAACAAAACAATTTTTACTAAAATAGCTAACTCGTAACGCCATTTGCGTTTGTATGAAAAAGAGAGTCAATCACAAGAAGCACAAAATCATGTTCTTCACTGAAATTGTGTCTCCAGCAACTAGTTCTAGGTCTACTAATTACATAAATTATATTAATTTAAAATATGTATACATTTGCTTACATTATAGTGCATAATAAAACAAATTAGACCATGTAATCATCATTACAGTGCTATTTTAATAATTTTAAGATAATAAGATATCTGGACATTTAACACGTACATAATTGCAGTACATTAAATAAAGATTGTTGTGAAGATTGTTGTAGGGTACGTGTCAAGCTTAGCTATCAGCCTTATGCTAGCTTATCCTAGAACATAAGCTAACTAAAACAGATTTTAATGGTCATTATAGTTCAAACGACATATAATGTGATTTTGTAGTCAGTTGTAATCAGGCAAGAGAGTAGCCATTAAAATTTCTTTGAGCCAACGTGATTGCTTGGGGTCCTAATGGAGACCCAATGGGAGGACCCAATTTCTCACAACACCAGGCTGGAGAACAATCGGGTCCCCCTCACAAATGGACCCTTTTCACAAGACTGTGATTTTGCATTTCAACAGCATCGTAAATCCTTGAAATTTTTTACATTTAGAGTTTTGTTTTTCAACGTATGTACATTTATAACTCTATACTTTATATTAAATCACGTTTGTGTCAAATTACAAAAAAATAGTAAACGCTAATGCGAGGGTGTTTCTAATGGGAGAGCGCCTATGGGAGGGACGGTAAATTTGACATTCTGACTGCTGCTATCAGTCTCTATCAATTTTTTCCCTTTTTTTCAATGTCGTGAAAACGCTACCGTGGAGTTTTTCTTTTGCTATTTGAGCAAATGGGAATGCAAAAAATATTTTTGTGCAACTCTCCCATTCACTGCTCTCGAAGTCAGTGTTGGGGGTAACGCATTACAAGTAACGTGAGTTACGTAATCAGATTACTTTTTTCAAGTAACTAGTAAAGTAACGCATTACTTTTTAATTTACAAGAGAATATCTGACCTTCGATGATCCAGTTCAACCATACTAATAAGCAAAAAATACTCTAGACGAACATTTGCGTGTCTTTTTGTATTGCTGAAGTGTGTTGAAATTTCTTCTTCTGCATTCTACTGTACGGACGTAAATTTACTTTCCCTTCAGCCTGAGGCTTATTCATTTCACTTTTGGTATGAAAAGGCTTTTATATTTGCCAAAAATAGAACTTTTTTATTTTAAAAACAAACAAGCAAGCCCTGTCCAGATTTAAAAAGTAGCGCAAAAGTAGAGTAACGCATTACTTTCCATAAAAAGTAACGAAGTAACGTAATTAGTTACTTTTTTAATGGAGTAATGCAATATTGTAATGCATTTCTTTTAAAAGTAACTTTCCCCAACACTGCTCGAAGTTAACCCAAATATGACGACTTTCACCGCTGAGAAACCCGGAAATGTGAAAAAGGTCTATGGGTCTGCAATTGAGGAATAGCCATTTGTAACTGTAGCTTGAATGCTATCAGACAAGTGTGTTAGCACTACACTGTCGCCTGTGTATAGTAAAAGAGGTGATTATTAAAATATTAGTACACATCCAGAATATACATTTCTTGATAATTTACTCACCCCCATGTCACCCAAGATGTTCATGTCTTTCTTTCTTCAGTCGAAAATAAATTAAGGTTTTTGAGGAAAACATTCCAGGATTTTTCCCCATATAGAGGACTTCAATGGAACCCAGTGGGTTGAAGGTCCAAATTGCAGGTTCAATGCAGCTTCACAGGACTCTACATGATCCCAGCCGAGGAATAAGGATCTTATCTAAAGAAATGATCAGTCATTTTCTAAAAAAAATAAATGAAGATTTATATACTTTTTAACCACAAATGCTGGAACTGAACCAATCCTTTAAATATTATATAAAATTAAATCTAAAATATGAATGGTTAAAAAAAAAATTAAAAGAGTTAATAAGCTAGCAGGCTAACGTATGTTAAGCTAGAATACTGAGTTGTTAAAAAACGAGAAATATTTGATTTCACAATTTGATTTTTGATATTTGACTTTCACAGCTTTATTTACCACTGTAAGTAACATTAACAAATATAAAAGGCAATTAATATAGCCTAGCTAATTTTTGGATTTACATAATAAAAATGACATAAGCCGAGTATGTAGGTTTTCTAATCAGGCACCGACATGACACATTAAATGGCATTTCAGCCAATGGAATCACACTTATTTGCGCATTGTTTACGACAGTGGTTTCAGTTACCAGCCTCATATATAGCATTTCCAATGGGCGATAATGATTTTAAAGAAATATCCGCCCGCTGGAGCAAGCGATTGGTCAAACATGATCAAGTATCCCCAATAAGCTCCCAATAGTTGTACATTTCTATTTGAATCTACAAATATTATGCACAATATGCTCTAATATGCATGGCGTAGTATACGGTCACTAGCAAAATTATATATAACTTGAAATGGGAAAACATTACATGCCACACTTTAAAATAAGCTGTCCTCATCAACACAGGGGCTTAAAAACGAGCCTTGCCACGGTGCATCTGTGTGAGATGTTTGACAGCGAGAGATAAGCTTGCATAAGCAGGATGTGGCTAAGCTGAAGCCGTTCCCCAATGAGGCGGTGATCACCTTCAGCCGCTGAGAGAGGAAAGCCAGGGGGAGATGAAAACGGGCAACTCAGTGTGATTAGGTGTGTGCTTTCTCTACAAACAATCAAGATGGCAGATGTGCCACTGTGAATTACCTTGTAATGTTAGCGAACGCTAATCCCTCAGTACATTCGTGCCCTTTGCTCTCTTTATCAAATAATGTCTGCTGATATGAGCATAGCGTGTTGTCAGAGATACCACAGACAAGGCCATAGGGAGACGAACTGTGCTATTAGCAGCCTCTCGAGTGGAGAGAAATCATGCTATCTTTGTACTGAAAGATTGTTATAGTGGTGACGTTAAAATTCAACTGGAACTAACTTGCCTTTATCAAATAATGTCTGCTGATATGAGCATAGCGTGTTGTCAGAGATACCACAGACAAGGCCATAGGGAGACGAACTGTGCTATTAGCAGCCTCTCGAGTGGAGAGAAATCATGCTATCTTTGTACTGAAAGATTGTTATAGTGGTGACGTTAAAATTCAACTGGAACTAACTTGCAGTTTACATGCTGTCTGACTGTATTTATTCTAAACTTTGAGTAAACAAGCAAACAACCATAAAGCTATGGTGCGTTTAAATGTATAGAAAAATATCAAGCGTAGCGTTAGTTCTGGCAGGTCACGTTAGTCAAGCTCGCATCAGCTGACTCTCAGCTGATCCCCATCAACCTATGGGAATACGACACCTATCTAAGCATTCATATATAAGGTCCCGCAGTAGTATCAGCAGTTTTCGCATTGCTCAATAGCTAATTACCCTCCTCCATCCCCAACTCCTCCTCTGTCAGTCAGGATTCAGCCTTCTGATTCTCCTTTGAATCAGACTAATTCTAAAATGTGTACATAACATTATTGAACTTTAACGATATCTGCAATACATTTATGTTGGTTCTGTTCTGTTTACCCTGGGGGGGTTATCGCTGCTCTCCCTGCTCTCATCCATGCTAGGCTGCATGGATGCGCAGGGAGTTCTTGCCCAGAACGGAACCATACCGCCAATCCAAACTGTATGCTAATTGTCAATCATCTTTGACGATCGTGGTCCTGACAGAAATGTTCTATTGGTGTGGTTATGTATTGACTTTGGCGGTGGAGACCTTCCATCATACTAGTTTTTGTTCAAAATTATTTTAAGCATGTCAGCATCTAATAGACTGGTGTTTGAGTAACTGCTTAGATTCTGGGCAGTAGTTGTTGAGAAAATTATTATTTAAAAAAAATGTAATGTAGTCAAACAGATTGTCTTTAATATGTTTGTTTTTTCTCCTTAAAAGTAAGATGATGATACTATGACTGATTATTTAGATTATATGTTTTGTTTGGATTATATATGTTTTATTTGGATTACATTATGTTGTTATTCTAAACCATTAAAAACTGTTTGCTGAATTAAAATAAAATATAAATTTGAACAAACTTAGTAATCAAACAAGCTTAATAAAATTAGAATTAGAAATAAAAATTAGACGTCAAATTAAAATTGCCTTGGCAACTAAATGAAATAAAATAAATTGAAGCTGAATGCTAAAATTACTGAAATAAAAATGAATTAAAGCTATAAATATTAACAAATTGGTAACACTTTTCTTAAAGCCTTTATGTACAATGCATTATAAAAGTACTTTTAATGCACTAATTATGCCTTGCAATGCACCTTAAATGCATTGTACAAACTCATGAATAATTGTAATTACAGTTAATATTTTGTATAACAATTATCAATTCAGTTACACTATGCTTTTGGTTATAATTATTTACGACAAGACATAATGTATTACAATGCACATTATGAATAATTGTAATGCATTATACCATTTAATAACCCTTTATAATGCATTTAAATAAAGTGTTACCAAAAAAAGCTCATCAAAATGAAAAAATCACATAAAATTACTAATTAGAATGAAAATTGAAAATACAAACAAAAAGCTCATTCAAAATATGCTAATAATAATATATAAACAATCCTAAAACAGCACAGCTTATATTACATTTGCACAATGTTAGTGGGTTAAAGGTGGGGTGGAAGGTAAGGTGGAGCTATATTTGGTGTAGTGTTGTCACGGTACCAAAATTTCAGTATTCGGTACCGATACCAGTGAAAATCCACGGTTCTCGGTACCAATTTCGGTACCAAAGCAAAACACAAAAACATGCTAGTTGAACAACATTTTTATTAATAACCGACTTGGTACCGAAATACCGGGTCTTTTGACAACACTAATTTGGTGTGTGAGATTTTCGACCGTGTGCCACAGCTGACTGAATTTGTAGCGGACAGACTGAGGGGGGTTTATTTTTAACAGCTCAAGTTTCTTGACAAACTCAGCCTATGTTGCCTCTTCCAGGTCCAGATGGACAGCTCTACTGATACCCTTGCTTATTCATTTCATGCCATAAAGAATCAACATTCTGAACGCCAATAGATGTTTTTTCTTTTAGCTACTTTCTCTTTCCTCTGGTTCCGGTCCAGTGTCACTCCCTCCCAGTTTGTCCTTTATCCAGAAACTGCACTAGGAGAGATTTGTGGCTCAGCTGCTCCGTTGGTACTGCGCTCTGAATGACTTTTATGTGCTAATGACTCTGTTTAATGAAACCTTGTAAAATTCTGCACATGGTGAAGGAAGCCTAATTTAAAGGCTTGGAGATTTCTAGCTCACTAAATTGCAGAACTGATGGCTCTGTTCTCCATTAATGATTCAAGCTTTCCAGAGTGTGTGGCAAGACAGATATCTGATAAACAGATTATGTGCAAAACATTAAAAATTCCTGTATGGAAATATCTGTCACAGACCTCTCAACTGAGATAACATAATTTGCATTTAATCTCACTCAAGTGAGTATGAACACACTATAAGTACTGTCATTCTTAAAGATGTAAACTGAAAATGGATCCAAGAGACAGGTGACGCTATATTAGCCTTTCCAGTTCATAGTATCACCATAGCAACCCTCCTGGAGACTAAATACTTTATAAAATGGTAATGTCATACATCTTTATATGGTAGATTGATTGCTTCAGCAGTACCAGATATCGGAAATAGTAAAATAAATACTGGAGACGACAGAACTACACAACAGCTCATAAACCTGGAGCACATTTACATGACTCTTGAAGCTAGATGATGGCACATACAGAGCCGTAAAGACTTTTTGAGACATTTTTTTTTAAACATATACGCTATTAGGTTGAGCGACATCAGCCTAATGTTAATACGTACATGTAGGCGCTTTACATTAGCCCCCCTCAAGTTGATATGTTAGCAGGTGGTTTCTCTGCTAGGCTAATGTGATGGCTAAGCAGGTCCATATGCAGTGTGCGCTTACATATGAAGGTTACAGGAGGACATTTGGAAAGATCAGAGGCTCTCAGCAGCTGGGGAAAATCTCCTGCGTTTAATGTAAAGCTGAAGTAGCACGGAGATGAGAAAGCGTCACTGTTAGAAACCAGCTAAACGGCACTGCCATCTAGAGGCACGCACAAGCCACAACCAGCCGGAGCATATGAAGCCTCCCTCCTGTCAGAATCACTAATTACATGTTGAATTGCCTGTCACAAGCCGTATATTTAGTACTGACGGTGATATTAGTCTTAGTAATGAGTCTTTTTCTCAGCCTGGATGGGTTTAGTCTATCACCAGGAACATTAAGGTAATAACAAATCATGGCAGGCTACTCCTTCTCACCCCTGCCTAATCAAAGCTATCCATTCAACACACCCAGTGAGGTCTTCAATGAACACCATACATCTCCTCAAACACCGAACTGTGGACCGTAAGTCAGGTAAGATCAGCCCTGTTCAGAAGAAGGCTTGCGCAGATCTGTACAACTAATATTACATACTGTAAGTTTGGAGAAAGATGGCAGTTTATCAACCAGCGTGACTGTAATAAGGTTTATTGCAGAAAGCGTTCACGCTTAAGTGGTTGGTACAATTATGGCCACCTTAGGAAAGATTCCCACTGAGATGTTTTTGCAACTCTACTTGGTCTACTTGAAATTCTCTTATTCCGCCCCTCCAGTTAAGCATTGGGAGACTGATAACAGGGAAATTAGAAGGAGGGAAAAAAGAAGAATCGACTGCCCTTTATTAAGAATCCCTCCCTGTGCCTTCTGGCAGTGTCTGGCGGTTCCACACTCCCCAGCCCTGCCTGCTTGATTGACGGAGGCATTTCCACAGCACCGGCTCCGGCTGTGATGTTTTTCCTTTTAGGGAACAGATAATTAATTCCCTTGGGTTGAGCAGACGATTGTTTTGTAGACACACTCCTCTCTTTATAAAACGTACTAATGCTCCATTAATTGAATTACTAATCTCGTCAAGTATTTAAATGGCTCGACAGGTTAAAGAATAATTAATGCATTAACCACATGAAATGTTTTAATATTGAAGATAGCTGCTATTTTTGGATGAAAGCGCTAATGTTCATTGTTATGACACGAAGGTGAAGTTTTAGGAGCTGCAGTTAGTAGTATAAAGATGATGAGCCTGTTTAGGATGACAGTCATAATTTTGCAAGGTTAAATCTATCAGTGAGAGGAACAGTGTCAGGGCCTTTCAGCTCCATTGGAATAAAAAGCAGATGTAACTCGTCAAACAGAAGAGGACTAAACTATCAGGAGGGAAACTTAATAACAAAGGACAAGCACTCCCGTCTTTTAAAGCGAATCAGTTTATATAGTTTGGTTTACAAAAAATGTCTGTATACATAATGTCATTTTCTCCCAGTACAAACTAACGCGTGACTCATTCAGTGAGAACATACAACTAGATGTATTTACAGCGCAAGCAATCATTCCAACAAAATAAACATGAAAACGTAACCACATGTACTGTACTACTCACTACTGGCAGCCGCTACGGTTGAAGAGGTATAGCTTCCACAGTTAGACAATGCATCCCATTTTTGAGTAGATGTGTCCTACAAGAATAATTTACAACACACTGGCATCTCTAAACGTCACATACACAGTACACACACACATTCAGATCTCTCTCACACACACATGCATAGACACATGATTTGGAATTCTGTCAGTTCTATTAGCTGCGACCTGAAGGCTTGTCAGTTGATGCCAGAGCTTATATGACTGGCATAATGGCATCCACTTTGCAAACATGTTAGAAGACCAAAGGAAGGTGTTGACATTCGGTATCTAAGGCAAACAAACACGCATTTCTTTTCACTTGAATTCCTGAACATACATGGACAAAGGTGTACAAATGGAATCATGTTGATGAAACGTTGTTCTATATTCCTGAACACAAAGACACACTTTGGTCCCCTTGTCCATCCCACGTGACATAGCTTACTGGCAACTTGAACATCAATATATCATACAGCTGATCAAACAACTGCTACTGTATGGATGTAAAGTGTAGAGAGAAAAAAAGGGTTTTTATAAGGACAGGATTTAACCTGCTTTTGTGCAAGGATGCACAACTTTCAGGGTTTAAAAAAACATTTAGATTACTTTTGCCAGCATTAAATGTTCACTTAAAGTTTATCTTTAAAAACACTAATAATTCAGTAACACTGTTAAATGTAATACTTAGCAAATCTTAAAATGTTGTATTATATTGTTTTTTTTAAACAATAGATTTTTTCGCTTTTAGCATTTTATTTTAATTTAGTCATAATAGTATAAATATTAATATCGGCCATTTATAGTTTATCAACCATAACATAAAATAATCATTGTCTTCTCATATTGGCCAGAATCTTAATACTGGTGAATCCCTTTTTGTGTTTAATGTAGTAAGCTGTATAGTCAGATGATCTGGACAGGAAGGAGCTCTAATATACAAAAACCCTTTTTTTACTCTACCCAGTGTACAAAATACATATTGAAATGTTCTAGTGACATAATTGTCAGGAATAATAGCAGAATAAAATAAGTGTAGTTTGCCATTCATTCATCAAAGCATTTCCTTGTCTTGCAATAAATTATTAGAAACTTAATAGTGATTAAGGAAGCGCTCTGGTCACGATATCCAAATGTCATTTTAGAACTTAAATTAAAGACAATTTCTTTTAACAAACAGTTCTGTACTGGCATTACTGGATAACTCAGTTAGCTGAAGGAGATGATTGTGATTTTAGGATCACTTTTAGAATAATCAACAAGAAAGGAATTAGGGATGCTCCGATCCGCCTTTTTCACCTCCGATACCGATTCCGATACCTAGGGTTCGGTATTGGCCGATACCGATACCGATCCGATACCAGTTACGTTTTTTTCCCTATTTAAATAAATGTAGAATTTATATATCTCTGTGTGTGGAACTGATAATCATTATTTCACAATCTTCTAGACAGTTTTAAATTTCAGTTACTGTGCACGTTATAAACAATTTATAGTCTTTTCTATAGTCTTTTCTACGCCCGTGTTTTGTTCTCAGACACCCGGTAGCA
Organism: Sinocyclocheilus anshuiensis; assembly: GCF_001515605.1. Classification (NCBI taxonomy): domain Eukaryota; kingdom Metazoa; phylum Chordata; class Actinopteri; order Cypriniformes; family Cyprinidae; genus Sinocyclocheilus; species Sinocyclocheilus anshuiensis. Next base: position 1,308,070 of record NW_015552540.1, read on the forward strand.
AGTAACAAAACAACATTAAACTCCGGCAAGAAGATAAAGTCCTTTTTGCAAAATCATAGACATGTATTTACAAATCAAGTATAATAATGGGAACACAGAATGATCTTGGAGAGAGCTTTACCGAGCTGACTGCTGTAACCGAACGCGACCAGGGTTTAAAGGCTGAACGAATGACTGACAGCCACAACGGAGAAAAGAGTTTGTGTGAACTTTAATGTAAGGACTTAAATATTCATATGTAGCTCACATTAAGCTATTGTATGGCTTCAGAAGTAACACAGAATAATTTGCACAATCAGGGAAAAAATAAAAAATAAAAATCTCGGATTTGGATCGGCCCTCTCTGACCGATACCCGATCCGAGAAAAATGGCACTATCGGAGCCGATACCCGATATGAATATCGGATCGGCGCATCCCTAAAAGGAATGAATGCTTTTTTTTTAAATAACAGCCACCATGAACTGTGAGGGAACACAAGACAGCGTGAACATAAACTTGTAGATTACATTCTCATCGGCATACTGGAACTCCAGTATAAGGAGGAACTTTGCTACATAGAACGGGATCCCCTGCCACAGTCAGGACTTATGATGACAAGAAGAAATAAGAGAAAAAGAATCGACATCACTACAAACAGTGACACATATATCCCTGCTTTAAATCAAAAGGACAAACATTTGTAAGAATAAAAGGGAAAATATATTTTTCTTTTCTAAAAATGCCCCAAGAAAATAAACAGACAAGTTTCTACTCTCTTGCAAACTGAAAGGCAGGCACTGAGAGATAAGATCACTGTGTCCATTTGCCGTCAATCAGCCCTGGGTGCCGATGCAACCGAATTTGGCTGAGGGGGACAGGAAACAGAAAACAAGACGTGTTGTTTGCTGACAACATTTGGCTCAGTGAGTCTTTCTGTAGCGTTAGATTCCCTTTTCATGGATTCGGTCTACATTCACTCATACACACACATACTCACAAGTGTGAAAAGAGAGAAAGTGCTTCCGGTCTGTTTGCGTTTCCACAGTTCTGCAGCCACGTGTCCAGCCCCTCCCTGTTCTCTGTCCTTGAGGAGCAGGGACACTCCACACCCTGGAGGACTGTGTTAGGAAGTGAGTGTGTGAGTGCTCGGGGCTGTGAGCTCAGTCTGTCATGCGGGGGATGTTATAAGAGTAGTGTACTAAAGGGAGACCGCGGCTCTGACAGAAACAGGCTCGGCCGCACGCCTGCACTTGCTCCGAACTGTCCGACACGAACGAATCGCCCTCGTCCCCATATTCCGACTGAGCGGAAAGGGTCCCGGTGTCGGGCCAGTACCCCTCTGAGCTCAAGCACTGGGGTGTGTTTGCCATCAAGGCCGGGCAGCTGTGGGACTTCACTAAATGTCTGCAGGCTGAGGAAGAGGAAGAAGCAGAAGAGGAAGACGTGTTGATGTGAAGGGCGGCGTCACAGTGTTCACACATTCCCCGAGTGTCCCTGTGGAGCTTCGTGTACATTCCGCAGTCGCTAGACAGGCCTTCGCCATCGTCGGATGCCGCCGAACCCCCTGCTACCGTCCCTTTGGTAACCGCTTTCCCGACCAGCCCGCCGCAACCTCCGGCCCGCCCCCGTCCTCTAAGGCGAAGCCAGTCGTATCTGAAGGAGGGACTGAAGCAGACGTAGAGCACGGGGTTCAAGCAGGCAGAGAGAGGAAAGAATATGAGCGTCACGGATTTGGCCATCTCTGGTCCGCCCACTGCAGTACTGGTCCCGGCCAGCAAGGGAGCGAAAGAGAAAGCCGCCACCGGACAGAAGAAGATGCAGTTGGTGAAGATGAGCCAGGCGATGTGCCTCACAGACCCGGCCTGCTCGGGGTCAGCCAGCTGGGCACGGCCCAACCTGCAGTATAACCGCGTATAGACCACCGCGCTCAGCAGGTACGCTAGTGTGTTCATTAGCACCAGGGCCACTGTGAACCCCAGGCCTGGTCCGTGACCTCCGGAGAAGGGCAGGCAGAGAGGAGAGCCCATGGCTGATCCATGATACAGACTGAGGCAGGCGGCTGCAACAGATACCAGTCCCAACAGGAGCGCTGCGATACCAAACCTCCTTCGTCTTTCCCTCCTTTCGCCACTGGACCTCAGAGCTGCCGCCTTCCCCATTAGAGCCCTCACAGCCAAGCAACGCTCCACCGCAGCTAAAGCCAGCAGTAGGACGGCCCACTCGGAGGAGAACACTGCGAGGAAGCCCACCACATGACACCCGGCGCCTGTTTCCCACCACACGCCATACTCTGCAAATGAGCCCCAGGTGACCGCGTCCAGGAGTGTCAGTGCTGCCACGTAGACCCCTGTCAGCAGGTTAGCAGAGGCCAGGAGAGCCACCAGGAGGCGGGCCGGGGAGAGAGGGGAGGTGTGTGGGGAGAAGGTGGCGGCGAGGACCAGGCAGTTGAAGAGGAGCGCCACCAGGCAGATGAACCACACAGTCAATCGGATCATCCAGCTTCCCAACAAGAGTTCGCAAGGTTTAAATGCCCCTGAAAGAGGAAACCCACAGAGAGCCGAAGTATGAGAGGTGCATCAGAAGCTAAATCAACATTTCACAATGTTAAAAAATGTTTGTGAAAAAATAAATACATAAATAAATAAAAATCTCAAACAACTTAAACTACCGTTCAAAATTTTTGGGGTTAGATTGATGTTTTTGAAAGAAGTCTCTTATATGCTCACCAAGGCTGCATGTATTTGACCAAAAAATACGGTAAAACAGTAATATTGTGAAATAATATTACAATGTAAAATATATTTAAAATGTAATTCATTCCTGTGATGCAAAGCTGAATTTTCAGTATCATTACCCCTGCCTTCTGTGTCACATGATCCTTCAGAAATCATTCTAATATGCTAATTTCATAATAATAAGAAATGTTTCTTAAGCACCAAATGTTTAAAACAGTTGTGCTGCTTCTTGAACAGGAAGCTCATAAGAACAACATTTATTTAAAATAATTTTTTTTGTAACATTACAAATGTCTCTACTGTCACTTTTGATCAATTTAATTTATTTTACTGACCTCAAACCTTTGAAAGGCAGTGTACACATTAGGTATGCACAGATATTATTATTAGTTACAACTACGATAAGCAGGTAATTATTTTCATGTAACGGCCAATAACCTGATTTCGTGTAATGCCAGATATGAAAATTCTATACTATTTTGTGTAAATTTAAAATAATCATTTTAAATGTTACAAGTGAATTTAAGCGTCACAACATTATAATGTACAGTATAAAAAAATCTGATATTAATTTTGAGATTACAAGCGTTATTCAATTATTAGTGTTTTTAAAGATCTTTATGTGATCTTTATATAATCTAAATGTTAAAATAGTGGAAATTGGAATTTAAATATCCACTACCAGCCAATAAATATCTAATATTCTGTGATACCAAATAAAAACAAAGCATAATACGATACAGATGTATTGTGCATCCCTATTACATAGAATGCATGTGCTATGTGACTTTAATCTGTATCTCGTAACATTTCATTACCCAGAGTGCTATGTGACTTTAATCTGTATCTCGTAACATTTCATTATCCAGAGTTCTCTGGCTATAGCAAAAGGAGAGAAAAAGAGACTTTTTTGTATTTACCGGGTGATGGTGAACAGTGCATGACCAGAGGAATCCTTTCCATCTCCTCCTCGCCACCTAACATATATATTTATATGCATGTCAGCTAAGAGAAACATAATACCACACATAAATACAGCCAGACCACTTCATTCAATCACATGCAGCCACAAACACCAAAGCAGCAAGCAGCTGAGCTGAACTGCATTATAGTGCACACCAAAAAGTCATACCAAATGCATTTCTCCGCTCGTCATCCTCCGCTGAGTTAACTGCACTGTCACAAGCCACAAAAGCACAACACTGGTATGCATAGGGAACCGTTATAGACCTGTGGGGACAAAGAGAGAGAGCGTGAGCGAGAGAGAGAGACAAACTGCTTTGGAAGACCCAAAGAGTTACTTAATTATCTGGGGTTTGATCAAAGAAAGGCTCAAGGTCTCTCTGGTTTCTTGAGAACACTGTAAGTGTGATTACAGAGTACGACGGGTGAAGGTGGGGACGTCACGTCATTATTCATATAAACTGAACTGGGACACAGGCGCAACCTTAATGACCTGTAATCAGTCACAGCTCATGAGTAGAGCTGTGAAGAGCTCTAACCTGAGTTTAGGCAGACTCTTAGACATTAGGCCGTTCCTCAGCTCCACGTTTCCAGTCAATTTAAGCTGGTTCAGTGCACTCAGTCCTGCGGTAGGAACGCTGGCTAGGGAGTTCAGACTGAGATCCCTAATGGCATGATGGAAAAAAGGCAATTATATTCATGAACACACACACACACACACACTCACACAAGAAAGCCCCGTATGGCTTTGTTGTTTAATCAGAGGCACTCTAGTGGAGAAACTGCATGAAAGTACTTTTGATATCTTTAAGTAATTCAACAGCAATGTATGATAAATTAAATCATGACAATTAGGGCTGCACGATAAATCGCATGCGATATTTAATGCGCATCTTGTCAGAAAGCCGGTTCTGTAATCAGCGTAAATCTCCATCACCTGCGGGCTTTCACATTGAGCAGCATTAACTACACAGAGCCGTTGTTTACTGACGAGCTGCACAAAAAATCGCGCGAATATGAACGTGGTTTTGCGCAGCTCGTCAGTGAACAACGGCTCTGTGTAGTTAATGCTGCTCAATGTGAAAGCCCGCAGGTGATGGAGATTTACGCTGATTACAGAACCGG
>NW_015552540.1:1313926-1342164 GCF_001515605.1 Sinocyclocheilus anshuiensis
TGACGAGCTGCACAAAAAATCGCGCGAATATGAACGTGGTTTTGCGCAGCTCGTCAGTGAACAACGGCTCTGTGTAGTTAATGCTGCTCAATGTGAAAGCCCGCAGGTGATGGAGATTTACGCTGATTACAGAACCGGCTTTTCGGACAAGATGCGCATTAAATATCGCATGCGATTTATCGTGCAGCCCTAATGACAATTATATTTCAATTCCCCAGCAGTTTTTTCCACTAAAATGCAATGAATGTGAATAATTATGACTGAACACTCACAGGTTGGTGAGAGCACTGAGAGAAAGGAAAGCATCTCTGTGGATGAACTTGATCTGGTTTCTGCTCAGGTCTCTGTAGAGTGGTAAAATAACAAACAGATACACAGGCTAAGCATATACAGATGGCTCTGGGTAAAGATTCAGAATTTAGGACAAGCCTTGTGCGAGCTCACTATGAGGAGATCAGTCAGAGTGTGATTACTGAACTGCTGTTCATTTAATTAAAAAAGTCATAAACTGGTCATTTTACCATAGCCTGGAAGCCCTCTTAACCATGGTAAAAATTACTGTAATATAGGGCCTCCTGTAACTTACTGCTTTTATAAAACAGCGACAAAAGCAATATACAGTACAGTAAAAGTAGCACATTTTAATGTGGAAAAATTATTAAGCAACACAACTGTTTTCAACAATGACAATAATAAGAAATGTTTCTTGGGCACCAAATCAGCAGATCAGAATGATTTCTGAAGGATCATGTGACACTGAAGACTGGAGTAATGACTGCTTAAAAATCAAAATTACCATATAAATCATGTATTATATAGATATTTATATGATATAATTATATTATTACTTACAATATTACAATATTGTTTTATTGTATTTATGATCAAATAAATGCAGCCTTATTCGAGGCTTCTTAAAAGACCAATTTTTACTGACCCTAAACCCTGAACAGTAGTTTAAGCTAAAATATTCCGTTAAATATGTTCATGATACAATTATTATTATTATTCATTGTATTTATAATAATAATAATTATTATTATTGTTATGATTAGAAATATAGTTCATTAGACCGTCTACAATATTAGTACAGAACTCAATATTGAACTAAGGTTAAGCTTTTTCACAATGGCTTTATATGCATTTCATACAAATTAGATTTTTGACATATTGTAAGACTTTATGGGATACTTTATTCTTATTGGTTAATTTCAGCATTCTGTGGTGAAATATTGTATGTATAATAAGCACTTAACTGCATAATTGACAGTTTCACTGGCAAACAGTTTCCTACAGTGTGCTATAGTTTCAGGTCTCTCTGTTGTACCACTCCATGGTCTCTTTCTTGTATAATAAAATCTTTTCAATTCAAATCAATATTCAAATCAATATTTCATGTCCATTTATTTATTTATGTGGCAAGTAGCCATGTAATAAGTGGAATAATGTAGGATAATCTAAAACAGGACTGATCACCCTGTCTGGGATTATTTCATGATTCAAATTAGAGATCAAGATGGCGCCGCAAATGGCAGCCAGGACGCTGAGCTCCGCGATTCTTCTATTGTTTTTGCTTGTTTGTTCTGTGTTTTGTCATTCTTCTTCTATAAGTTTTACCAGAGACGAACTCCTTAACATTAAGCAGCACATGGAAACTCCTGTCGTCAAGTCAAATTCCTTGTGTGTGTAAACATACTTGGTAATAAAGCTCTTCTGATTCTGATTCTGATGATAATGACCTACTGACTTCACATTATCATTTCCATATACATACATTTATGGCTCATTTATGAAAATTGTGATTACTTACAGCACTCTAAGGCTGGACATGCCCTGGAAAGTTCCTCTGTCTATCTGCCGGATTTGGTTATGCTGTAGACTTCTGCAGAGCACATAATTAAAAAACAGAAAAACGTCAGTGTCTACTCATAAACATAATGAATTCAAACTTCAAGAACTCTAAGTTGCGTATGTCGCATGATAACCAAACTTACATATCCTGCAGTCTAACACAGCCCTGAAAGGACGGCAGGTCTTCAATCTCATTATAGGAAAGATCCCTGTCAGAACAAACACACACAAATGTTGAGACACTGAGCTTGTGAGGAATGGAACTGTTTTGATGAAGTTTAGACAGGAACTAAAGGATCTGTTATGTGTTACAGCAGTCAGGCTGGAAGCAGGCCTGCCTCTGGCTCGCTCTCCTCCGGGAGGTCATTAGACATCACTTTAAAACGTCCCCCTGCAGCTGGGCCTCTGACAGGCCACTGCGCACGGGCCTGTGAGGTGGATGACGCCTGACTGACGCACACTGCACTTGTGTGTGATGGAGTGTGTCTGTTTGTATTTGAAGCGGAGACTGAAAGGGGAGTGTGCGGTTATGACTGATATGCCGAGCATATGTTAGTCTCTTGAATGACAGCACCGGCTTGAAGGCTTTTCCGTGACACTCAGTGTTCTGAGTGACGGCTAACCTTTGTGTGTTAGGGGGCCTGTGACTGATGATTAATTACCGAGCGCTTGAGGCTGTAACTGGCACATCATTGGGCACTCATGGACATTTTACTGACATGTGTTACGAACTATTATGAGTTGTATGTCACTGCTTAAAAACATGCTAATGTGTGTGGTTACAATTTAGTGCTATTATCTTTTGTGTGTGTCTCTGATGTATTACACTGTTGTGTCAGCAGTATAAGAGTGGAACTGAATTATAAACCGTGTTCATGTGTTAAGTATGACTTACAGTGTACGCAGCACAGTCAGATCCTCACACAGGTCTGCTGGGATGCTTCTGATTTTGGTTCCTGTTAAAGTCCTGGACAACACAAGAGACGTGAGTCTTGTGTGAATTTTGCTTAATTTATATTGTATTTCAAACTTTATTAAATGACTGGTTTTAAATGAAATTACTAAAATTTTTGTCATTTATTATCATTTCAGGCTGTGCTGTGTGACTTTTCCATATTAGGAAACTTGGTTTTTATTGTAACTGACACTGTTTTTTGTGTATGCTTATGCCGTGTAAAATAAACTCACAGGCTTTCTAGATTTATTGTTCCAGTCAGGCTGGGGAAATCTTGCATCATACTGGCACCACGCAGCATTCTGAAATATATAATGAATTAAAGAAAATGAAAATACTGTGTTCATTAATTCAACATAAAAAGAAAAGCTTAGCAGAAACTTTGACTGGCTCTTTTCCATATAATGAAAGTAAATGGGAATGCTGTAAAGCTCCAAATGAAGGGGGAAAACACTATGATATATAGTTTATTAAATGGAAAAGTGCAATATACAAAAATAACTAAAAACCTTCTTTATCGTTTCATGGAAAGAAAAAAAAAATCATACTAGTTTGGAACAACAACATTGTAATTTTGGTGTGACTAATTGCTATAAGGTTGAATAAACAGAAATTAACATATAAAAGCAAGTAAACACTGTAATATGCAAAAGAGCATTTAATTGACAGGTGTCAATATGAGTGTAATTAATTTAGTTCCAGAACAATGACTGAATAATGGTTCTGCTTACAAAGAGTGCAAGTCTGACAGGTTCTGGAAAGCAGTGGTTCCCACGAAGGAGAGCGGGTTGTCAAAAAGATGGCTGCAGACACAGATATAATGGATGTTTATAGCCAACAAAATAAATAAATAAATCACAATATTTCAGCTAGACTGTGTGTGTGTGTTCCGTGACAGTGGGATCAGCGTTTGCTTACATTGTGCGGAGCAGGGAATTCCTACGGAAAGCTCCCTCAGGGATAGATGCAATGTTGTTGCTATGAAATCCACTGGCAAACAGGGAAAAATTAAACACATTATGAAATCATTAAGCTAGAAATCTTTAAGAAGCTCTGTGAGATGAGATATTTTCCCTGGGGATTCAATACTGTTACATCACTGATCACAGCTCAAAATTATGAAGCAGTTCTAATTATCAACACTAGATGGCAGCTTGGCACAAGTGATTATTTTTTCAAGCTCTCTGGATTTCAAAACACAATGGTGAAGAGGTTAACAAACACCTGTTTGGGACCCTTGATTTTTACACTATTCTAGACTTTTAAAAGGACTTCCTTTTTAGAACAACTTTAAAATGATGAAAGAAGCACCTGAAACTTCACACCAATTTGATGTCCTTTCCTCTCTGTAATAGAGGTTCATTAATCCGAAATTTCAAACTATGATATAACAACACCAGCCATCCACATCAAAAGTCAAGTGTCTGAGAGGAATGATTGGAATGACTGTAAATGAGTGTTGGAGTGTGTGTGTGTGTGTGTGTTTGGACATACTCACAGTTCTTTCAGCTTGGGCAGTGTCTGAATGGCCTCTGGAAAGGTATTCAGATTATTGAAGTTTAGATCCCTAAAAGGAGACAGCACAGATGAAAGTTAGTCACATTAGGATAAAACCTCCCTTGTGAAAACTAAACACTTAAGCTAAAGCAACTTTTATTGTTCTTTATACTTGCTTTGTACTGTATATTTAATAAAGCCGTATAATAAGGGCTATTTCAGTTGCCGCTCTATGTTTAAAGAAAGACAAGAGAACCATAACTGAAGATCATTTTTGGCTAAAAGACAAAAAAAGAAAACCTGTTTAGAGAAATCGACTGTGCTGTTTACAGAGGCCAATCCGGACAGCCAGTCTGCTGATTTCTTCAGTGTGTTATTGTTTGTCTCAGCTGCCACATGATACACAGCCTGGCATGATACTTCCTCTCTACCCCCTAATGCCCCTGTCCGGTGTCCCACTCGCCTCCCTAGGGGCACAGGACGTTGGCGTGTCCTCATCCTGTCCTAATTATGGTCAGAATAAGTAAATAAAGCAGAGTCAGCGATGGCTATCTGCCTTCCCCTTCCCCTCGCCTCTTCCTCCCTGACGCGGTGGATGCTTGCTAAACGAACTGTGGTAAGTGGAGAGAAAGAACGGAGACAATAAGGTAAAGCCGAAGGTCTTGAAAAGACTTTGTCCTTTATCGGTATACTGTAAATCCTGCTTAACTCAATTCAAGTGAAGCAGTAATGGCTCATTAGTGTTGCCGGGCTTTAGGTTGATCTCTGATCACATCAAAATACATTGAGAAAATGCATATTACTATTTATTTGAACTAACTTTTATAAGTCAACTACTTTGTTTTACACTCTAAAATGACTTTCAGAATAACAACTTGCACGTACTGAGTGTCAAAGAGGGACTCAGCTATGCTACGTAATAAAATGTTTACAAATGCTATTAAGTCATAAACCTCTACATATCCATGTTTTGACACTTCTTGCATAACACATGCTTTTTATTCATAATGAAATGCATGAGGTAACATTTCAGGCTCAAGGTTCAAGGATTACACCCTCGGCCTTAACCTCTGCTCTACACTGCATACAGGTATTTAAATAACTGTCAGCTTAAAGCATCCTTACAGAAATTCTCTGCAACCCTGAATCTTGCAGAAGAGGGCGCTAGAGCAGCAGATAACTATCAAACACTGCATAACTATACTTGTACCAACATACAATCTTTTGTAAAATTATGTAGCATGATGCTATTGATGACAGACCCACTGCAGCAGATATAAATGTAGTGTTACATGCGCTTACAATCTCTTTAATGACAGGAAGTGTGGCTGGCTACACATGTAGGTGAAGGGGAACTCACAATGTCTCCAGGTTGTCCAGCCCATTAAAGCAGTTTTTTCCAATCTCTTGGATTCGATTGTTGTGTAGATGCCTGAACAACATGGGCAAACAAGCTTTTAGAAGCAATAATTTAGACATTCATTAACGTACACACAACCAATGGACAAAAATTAAAATTCTATACCTTTTGTCTAAATTCAAAATAAAATATAAATCAGGTATAACGTTAGAATATATAATAACGTTATAATATAAGAAAAAGAGATATTCATTTCGAGTTTTGCTAAAGATTACATTTAAAAATGTTATTAAATAATTAAGTTAATTTTAAAGATTAACTTTAGGTGTTCAGGAGGCATTAGATGGACTTCAGGACTTTTTTTTTTTTTTACTTTAGGAGGCATTAGATGATGGCAAAGGTGAACTAAATATAAAAATAAGGGAAATGAGCATGCACTATTAAATATCAAATATCAATATAAAACACTACATTAAAAATTGTTATTGTCAATAATCAATAAGGTACCAATATAACACACATCACTAATGCTATAGTGAATATAATCTGAGAGGTAAAACTAATTTCTACAGGTTTTATGAAGGTAAATTTAAGATTTTTTATGACCAAGTAAAGAAAATGTAAGCAATAAATTGAACGGAGCACAACCACATATAATAAATTGAATAGAATACAACAAATCTTCATTACTTTTTAATTTATTTAAAAAAAAAAAAAAGCATGGCTTGAAAACCTCTGCTCCTAACCAGTAGAATATTTCACTGTACCTTCTGCAAAAACTACTGCAAAAAAGTGTCTTCCTCAGTAGTTTTGTTTTATGTGCAAAAAGTTTCGTAAATCAAGATTAATTTACTCGAGAAGCAAAATGTAATAAAATAAGAAGTCTTGTTTTTTGAGAAACTGATTCAAATGAAGCTAATTAACGACTAAAACAAGGACAAATATCTGCCAATGTCAACTTAATTCAACCTAAATCAAATTAAATTAACTTAATTCGTATCCCATTAATAGATGTTTCTTTAGGTATAAACTTCAATTTCTCAGAACAAAAAGACTTCATATGTTCAAGTTGCATCTCAAGTAAATGTATCTTGATTTAAGGATGTTTAGATATTTGTATTGGAAAACAAAACAAAAATACTCAGCAAGACATTCATGTTTTGCACTGAATGAAACATTTAATGCCATGACTTTATAAATGTAAGGCCTTTTTAGGCCATAATTTATGGAAGGGCGAATTAAGACTTTAAGACCAGCAGAAACCCTGTAAAAGAATAGCATCTCATCTATGCAGAATCAATTTGTCAATTTATAACTGTTCAGATGACAAGGGATGTCTATTTCGCTTGAATTTTCCAGTCATTAAAAAGATGCACTTCTCAGCAGAACACCAACACAAACATTTTCTGTCCCTGGAAGATAACTCCTCAGCCGTTTTGCTGAGCACTTCACCGTACAGGTCTGTGTGTTTGTTCAGTCTACTTAACGGATTAATTGGCCTCCACTCCTAAGACAAATATTTTCCAGCAGCTGGAATGTAATTGGTAAATCAGACCCACATAGAAGCTTCCAGAAGTAAGGCACAGGGAGAGCGAGAGAAAGAGAGAAAGAGAGAGAGAGGGTCTATAGCCTCTGTTTGACTTTGCAAGACACAAGGGTCCATTTTGCTTTCCCCTGTTTTCTCTCTAAAATCGCCCATCCACGCCACTGTTTACTTGCATGTGTACTACTTAACCATGTGCAAGTGTATTTGTATGAGTGTTTTACGAGCCACCTAGGACTACAGTTAGTGTAGCGCATTGATGGATTTAACTGACGTGTGTTAAAGGGCAACAAGGGAAGGTAAATGTATCAGTGTTAAAAGCAGGATCTTATGAATTCCTCTAGTGTGTGGGACCAAAATGGCAAAGTACTCACAGAACAACTAGGCTGGAGAGATTGGCAAAGGCGTTGTCAGGGATGTGTGTGATCCTGTTGAGGGCCAACGTCAGGGCCTGCAGGTTACACTGGTGCCGTAGGGGTCCGACGGGAACCTCAGTCAGGCTGTTGTCATCTAGCCAGAGGTGCCTGAGCTGCTGCAGACCCTCAAAACTGTCCTCAGGCACTGACGTGATGTGGTTAGCATCCAACCGCCTGCACAGATCGTGGAAGAGGTTTACTAAGCGTGATGTGGATAGAGTATAAATGAGTTGAAAATGTTTTACTTAATGAAACAGACGCTTCGACAAACACGCCACTGGGTGAGCGTGCATATTGGGAATAACAGTGTGCTATCAAGTAGGTGCTAAAACATCAGTTAGCACTCAGTCTCCGAACACTGTGCTGTTAAAGAAACACAAGCCATTTCCATGATCTCACTGCACTGGCCTCCCTTTTTCACACAGCCCAGGTGGGAACCTCAAAACTGGCCCCACTAAGGGGCCCCTTCAATGGGTTTATGAGAAAAGAGGACCACACCTTTCAGGCCTGAGGGCTAATGACCGAAATAAACAGTGCTGTGTCAAATACTGTGGATGCTTAAAAGATCTGACTCAGTATGGATATACTTATCAACAAGTGTGAGTTGCACATGACCTCAGAAGACTATGAATAAAGCGCACAAGTCACGTGGAGAATTTTCTATTTCAATTTTCTATTCTAAGTTAGGGCACTGAGATTTGGAATGGGAGCTAATCATAGGGAGGAAGGGTTTGATGGGTAATACTGGTGGGGTGGTGACTTCCTGTTTATGAACGGCTGACACTGACTAAGCTATAATCTCCCTCCCCTGAAGATTGTACAATTAAAAACACAAAAGGGTAGAGCATGCGTAGGCGTAGATCTCAGTTAGAACAAGAACTAAGCTTTATAACCTTTTCACTGAAACTTTAAGTATGGGAACACACACACACACACACACACACACAAAGTCACCTAAGTTACCAGACTTAGCTGAGCTGTCTAATGCCTACCTAGATATCCTAACTCAAACAGAACCTCAGAAATTACTGAACTGACCTCACGACAACAATTCAACTCAATTTTTAAAGGCTTTATCTTTGTCCATCGAACAAAATGACATCACAAGTCTACTCGCTTGGTGATGTGTCTGACGATTTTGGAATAAATTACTTCAAATTTATAATAATGCAAAAAAAAAAAAAAAAAAAATTGTACCAAGTTGTTATGTTGAAACACTAAATATAACCGTAGAAGTCGGACAGTCAACATGTCATAATCATTGACATTAACACAAAGGATAAATGTGTAACTAACACTAATGGGGTCCGTTGTTTTGTTTATGGATGATCATTCAAAATTTGCAAAATTATTTGTACTACCGCCTGATCGAGCACACAATTTTTTGAGATTACTGGCTGGCTTTTGGGAAACAGACCAAACAACTCTTTATTCTTGGAATACCTAGTATCCAAATTACATGTACCACAACAACACCTTAATCTTAGAAATTAGCCAAAAAAAGGAGGTTTGTATGTCGCAGACAGTTCAGTAAGTTTGACAGCTAAAATGGTGGATAACAACAAAGCTTCTCAGCGCAGTGATTTGATTGGCTATTTGGATAATCAGTAATTTATCTGTTGTATAGTCAACTCTATATACCATAAAAAAGCATTCCTCTTGCAAAGCACACTGCAGGGTCCTTTCAACTGATTAACATTTGATTAGTGATCGCTAAGCTAATCACGATTCTCCATTAAGCATAAAAATTAAATACTTTTTCACCTAATTTTGTTCTATTTTTAATTAGACTGATCTACTTCTATTGACATTTTTTCACTGAGCTTGTCTCAACTGCATTCTATGCAAAAGATTCATGTACTACACATGCATATGTCGCCTTAAAATGTTCCATAATGTATATAGTCAGCTCACTATTTGGGAACAGAAACATGCACAGTTAGACAAACAGTGAGGAGATTATGAATGCCTCTGTGTAATGGAAATATATTACAGAGGTCTTGTGGATCTACCAAATGAAAATATAAACAGCTCATAATTGTTCACAATAGCCTTGCGTGGAGTAATGGGTGTACAGTGTACTTTAAGCTTAGTCTCGCTAGTTAAATAAACTTTTAGTGCTCTCTCGGGCCATTCTGAGAAAGGAGGACTAAAGATTGCACATGGCGAGTGAAAACCAGTTTTTTAATGCATGTACTGTTCCCCCTTTTTGCCTGAGTGCAAGTCTTTAGGAAAACTTTTCAGCACTGCGAGGCATTTGTGAACTACAGTGAGAGATCATCTAAACTGACGTGTGCTTTGGATATGAACTCTGGCTCACTTTCGGCTTTGGCACGTTTGAGAATGTTTAATTCTCTGCTCTACACAGACATGAAGCTCACACAATGGGCATAATGTGGGGCCGGTGAGTGATAAGCAAACTGAATTCAGTGAATGAATGACACAATCTGGCACTGTCCCTTATAGATCTATCCCAAAACGGACGGTTAATTTGTGAATTGAATTGAATCACAATTCAGGAGTCGACTCAGGTGGCTCTTATCTATGGAGATACGGATCTGTCAGCTGCAGCTGAAGGCTGTGCATGCTGCTTGTTTTGAACGTACAGATCTAGGCATGTCCACATCAGCCACTGCCAAACCCGAGCGTGCACACGCTAACAAACACATATAGTACAAGATTCACCGAGACTCAAAAGGGTTGGGTGGCACAGACGAGAGACAGAGAGGATATTCATTTAAGATGTAGATCTCCAAGGAAACATTTGGCCACAGGAGCTGTTGTAACGTAACACATTAGCAGCTCCACGTCTGTTATGATTTATTACTTCGTAAGAATTTTCAGATCATAGCTTTAACACTCAAGAAGGATGAAGGATAATTGTTCATGATAATGAATTGCTCTTTGGTCTGTTGGCTAGGAAACCACAGAATTGACTTTTGAGGTTACAAGGCACAGATCTTTACCGGATCACTGCAAACTGTGGCACAGGCAGCCACTTGAAATTATAGATGGACCTAAGATTATAATTGTGGTTTTGGAAACTGTTTGAGTGAGGAGAGGCAGTCATATTTCTAGAGTATATCCATAGCATCAACTGCTCTAACTAGGGATGCAAAGAATGTTGGCCAGCTAAAACGTTTCAAAATTTGTAAAAAGAAAAAAGGAAACGGAAACGGTCCTTTCAAATTTAAATTCAATAACAGAATCATTGGCATGGAAGAAAAAGCAGTGTGCACATGACATGATCCAGCTTTAATGAGATTTAATGTAAACACGGGCTGTTAATGGGTAATATATTGATAGGAAAGAGGTTGAGTTTTATAGTTGTTGAGACATGCACGCCTCTCTGTTTAGCAGAGTATTCACAACAGATAAGAGCTGACAGACAAATACACTATTGTTCAAAAGCTTAGGCTCAATATTTTGATGAACAGGATGAATTCAGTTGATCAAAAGTGACAGTAATGACATTTCTAATTTGTCTATATATATTTTTTTTAAATAAATGCTGTTCTTAGAACTTTCTATTTAGCAAAAAATCCTAAAAAAAAATATGTATCATGATTTAAACTAAAATATTAAGCAGGAAAATTTAGAAGATTAAATGTAACTGATGCTGAAATTTCAGATTTGTCATCACAGGAATAAAAAACATTAAAACTATATATTTAAATGGAACAAAAATATTTGAATATTTTGGATTATTGTATATAATGTATTTTTGATCAAATAAATGCAGGCTTGGTAAGCATAAGAGACTTCTTTCAAAAACAAACAAACAAAAAACTTTTGAATGGGAGTGTATATACAAAAGCACAAAAATAGTAAAATATGAATAAAAAAATAATTGTTATTTCAAACATATGCTAATTTAAAATGGGGATTTTTTTTGGTTTTCAGTATCAGATTTCACCAGAATGCATCACTAGCTACAACCAAAAATTAATTAGTCGATCTTTCAAACACCTGTCAAAGCAGAACTGCTGTAAGTGGTGAAGTAAAGTTTTTTTTTCTGGTGTTTTCTACAGGCTTTGTTTCCACCTTGTTCCCCACAGCAATGTTACTGTAATTAGGAGGGTTTTTTTGGTAGCCTGATTAGTGCAGCTGAAGAACCTGTGCAGAAAGCCTGCAGGGTGAACACATTCCGGGAGGACTGCCCCCTTCCCTCTCTCTCATGTGTCTCTCGTCCTTGGCCTCTGCTCTGACTAAATTCCCACTCTTTCTCTCATCATCCTCGCTGAGCGGCAGAAGGCACATTGATTGACAGGTCATTCTCAAAGGCCTTATCCAAAAGCAGGCGGACTATGCCAAAACACATTACTTTAGCACCACAGGGAAAAAGAAAAGGAAAAACACACAACATGAGGGGGGTGAGATAGAGAGAGAGACGAAGAGATCTGGAGAGTTGATAATGGTTGAGAGCTGATTTTTTAAACATACATTGTCCCACAGCAGAAACAGCAGCTGGACTAAGTCTCGTTGAGACAAAGTTAAAGGACAGACACACAAACAAACCATGCAAGTTACAAAAACACTAATGCATCTGAGACATTACTATGTAAATATTTCTTGATGAAATACATAAGATCATTACTATCATAACACTAAACAGGTAATTGACAAAATGACATGGACTGATTTAAAAAAAAAAAAGCAATGCACCAATGTACAGTATAAGCTTATCATCTGTATTGGCAAATAAATTGATTGTCCGACATAGGCCACAAGCAATGATCAGCCAAACAGCCAATGATCTGAGCGAATTATGGCCTGTCAATCAGAAGGGTCTGGGAAAAAAAGCATTGGACAGGCTTGGGTAAAAAAAAGACAGTTGAATTGTCTTTTTTACCCATGAAAAACAAAAGTGTGATAAGGGAAAACATATATTTTAGGTAACTGACCTAAAACATACCATTCATATTTTCACCATTATGATAACCTTTTTGCCATCACAAATGCAGTTTGGGGTCAGTAAGACTTTAATATTTTTTAAAGAAGTGTCTTTAAAATGCTCACCAAGGCTGCATTTATCTGATTAAAAAATACAGTAAAAAAAGTAATATTTTGAAATATTATTACATTAACTTTTTTCTTATTTTATTTTAATATTTTAAAATTTAATTTATACCTGTGATGGCAAAGCTGAATTTGCAGAAGCCATTACTCCAGTCTTCAGTGTCACGTGATCCTTCAGAAATCATTCTAATATGCTTATTTGGCGCTTAAGAAACATTTCTTATTATTATCAATGTTGTAAACAGTTATGCTGCTTAATATTGTTTGTGGAAACCATAATACTTTTTTCAGTGTTCTTTAATGAATAGGATGATCAAAAGAACAGCATTTATTTGAAAAAAGAATATTTTGAAAATTGTAAATGTTTTACTGTCACTTTTAAATAGTTAAAATACATAAATTCTCACTATTAACTAGTTGTTTATTAGCATGCCTATTATTAACATATTAGCTGTTTATTAGTGCTTATAAAGCACATATTCTGCAAGACCATATTCCACTAATCCTACCCAATACCTAAACTTAACAACTACCTTACTAACTATTAATAAGCAGCAAATTAGGAGATTATTGAGGCAAAATTCATAGTTAATGGTTTGTTAATAGTGAGAATTGGACCTTAAAATAAAGTGTGACCATCATTTCTAAATAAAAGCAATAATTTCTATCTTACTATACCTTACTGACCCCAATTGTTTTGAATGATAGTTTATATTGAAGTATTTGGTCCAGAGTGGGAGAAAGAAAATGAGTGAGATGCTTACAAAGACTGCAGGGCATGGAGATTCTTGAGAGCTGCGCTTGGGACAGTCTTCAACTGATTGTTCTGAAGCATTCTGAAAAAGAAGTTTAAAACACCACCATTATATACTGTGTTCACCTCTATATCACAACACAACACAATACATATGCACTTCAAGATTTCTCCACAATTATAAGCTCTAGTATTGATTTAATATGTGTTTGTGTGTGTCTCGTTCTGAGCTAATCACGGTGCATATCTTGCTTCCTCTACCCTATCAGCTCTCTGGCGTCACTCAAATGGCATAGGCCGCGAGGACAGCTTTTCCCACTCAGTGCCAGGCCACAGCACACACAACTACACACTAACACACACACTTACAATTACATACACGCATCCCAGCCAAGAGGCATTCACAAACACATGACCACAGCAAATGAAAACTGGTCTCAAATCATCTCCAACATCTATAGTTCCAAAGCCCTTGGCTTTTGGTGCACAACCAGTTTCCCTAAATCAATTCCCACAAGAGTGTCTGGATGAGCTGTAACAGCACCATGGGTCTTTGAAACAGCCCTGGATGAGGGGCAGGAAGAGGAAAAATGAGCTTTATGTAAAGCATGGCTGAGGGGACCAGACAGCTGATAAGCTGCATTTGAATTGGCTCACAAACACCTGAAGGACAAAATATGAGGTACAGCAAAGAGAGAGAGGGGGAGAGAGAGAATGCATCATGATGAAAGGTACTAGTGTTGGGCGATATGCTCAATTTTCATATCGTCCTATCGTCTTAAAAAAGCAGCTAAGTTACAGAAAACGAGCAAAGAACATTACATTACCAAAGAACATCATCACAAGCTCAGTCTAGCGCGAGTTTATGCACTTTAAAAACACTCCCATTAAACTCAGTGAATCTACACTATATGATGAATAAATCTCTTATACTTACATCGCACGTACAGCTGCACTTTGTTGTTTATAATGAGAGAATTCGCGAGTCAGAGTTCAGTCAGCGCGCGCTGAACAACATAACTCTGCTGTTTCAGTGATGACTCATCTGAACGCCTCTGATTGGCCATTGCATTCATAAGCTCAGCATAATCGTGTGTGATTGGTTAGAACGCGCAATACTGTAAAAACGCGGGAAAAGAAATATAGGCCTAATGCAGCAAATAAGCCCTAATATTAATTAGATAGTATTACTAGCCTTATTACATAGTATTACACGATACTATCGTCTATCGGCACAACCCTAAAAGGTACTCCATCAGACACTGACAGACTTGCTGATCCAGCAACAGCGAAATTCCTGTTAGTTACACAACACCACTTAACAACTCAACAAAACTCACAGCAGGATCTACTGCTCTCTCACTGCGCTGTACAAGATCTTCTCACTGGATGAACGAGTAAGCCTGTATCAAATAGAGGTGTGTGTGTGTGTGTTGAATACTTACAGGACTTTAAGCTGATGGAGGCCAGACAGAGCCTCTGGGTGGATGAATGCAAGGTCATTACCAGCCAAACGTCTACGAAGAGAGAAAGAGAGATACTTCATATCAGCTAGACTGCAAAAATGCTGGAGAAAGGGTGTCAAAGGGAGTGAAAGTGAAGTTATGAGAGGGAAGGAACTGTGAAGAAAGAGTGATTTAAAAACTAGGCTGGATGAGCTAGTGTAAAGTGTGGAGAAACGCACACCTGCGACTTTCTTTTTTTTTAACATTTATTTTTACCTTCACTAAGCACCACCTTAAGGTCATGTGTCCACCAAAGCATTTTTAGCCAGCTGAAAACACCAGATGCTCTGCTGAAAAAGCCTAGCTGTGAGTGCTTCTCCGTTTTCAGCTGAGACTCTTTGTTTGCTATGGTATTACGGAATATCTGCTAAAGTAATATGGCAGACGCATGGCGAATGAAATGTTTCTCCAAGCATTATTTTCATCATTTTGTGGTAGTCCGGGAAACACCATCTGGTGAACACATGAATGCTCGGAGACAAACAATATTAACTTCTCCATTGTTATTCAGTCGTAGTACAAGCAGGGTGTGACGGTTGGTCGGTGTGGTATTAGTCCATGTAAATTAGGTATAAGTAGCAAATAATACATAAATATACTATAAACATACACACATATAAAGTACATACATGATTATAATTATACATTGATAATAAAAGTTCTTGAGAACCTAATCAGCATATTGATTTCAAGGACCATGTGACAATAAAGATTGGAGTAGTGGCTGCTGTCAGTACAGGAATAAATTACATTTTAAAATACTGTATATTAAAGGGGTCATCGGATGCTAAATTCACTTTTACATGTTGTTTGAACTGAAATGTGTCTTGGCAGTGTGTACACACAACCACCCTATAATGATAAAAATCCAACCAGTGTTTTTTAAAAAAAAATTTTTTTCAATCACAATAAATCATAACCACTGTCTCAGATCAAGCTGTTCTCAGATTTTTGGCAGAGTGACGCAGTTCTGCACAGGCCCCTCCCACATTTGTTGACTGACACTGGTGTTTTACCTTAGACACGCCCTGTGTGAGCTGTAAACAGTCCCCCATTGTTTCGACGCCGGAGCAGGAGTAGACAAGAATGGCTCCTAAGTGATTGATGTGTTTTGTTGTTGGATGTAATAATGAACATAGCAGTCGTCATTTACTCCTGACATCAGAGCTGCTGAAGACGCAGTGGATTACATTTGTTTTTTAAGGGAATGCGTCCCCGATCTACCTAAATGCATCTATGTTCAAGCGAATCATTCGTGATCCAGCTTCACCTACAAAAGAAATGAGTATAAGTTGTTTTTTTATGAATCTTTGCAAATCGCCTTTTCTAATAATGTGCTAGTTAGCAAGTTCCATGACGAATGTGGCTAAAGTTTAGAGTCTCATGAGAATGGCTCATCACGGAAAAGAAGGGTGGGGTGAGCAGTAGCTCATTAGCATTTAAAGAGACATGCACCGAAACGGGTCGCTGTGAACAGAGCTGTTTTTGACAAGGTAAAAAGGGAGTATTTTACACTATCATTGAGAAATTTTAATCAAAGTATGTTATAGACTTTTCATTAAGAACCTAAAGAATCATATCAACTTGTGGAAAATGGGCATCCGATGACCCCTTTAAATTAGGAAAGAGCTGTACTATTTCACAATTTTTCGTTTTTTACAGAAATCTCCAGTTTCATGTCAATGAGACATTCTATAAAGCTTGTCCAAATTTGCAATGTAACTAAGCAGGGCATAGCTTAGCAAAGGGTCAACTGCTATGTGGCTTGGAAATCATAAACAGCCCACAGGCTTAGTGCGGGAGTACAATATATACAGCAGCTGATATCTGCAGTGCTGACAGTAGTGTGTTTGATAAGCGTTGCTCTCTCCTGAAGTGCTAACTTGCTCTTTGTTGGCAAAAGCCTCTCCAGACTCTCTGTCTGACTAGGCAGCACAAATACCTAAGGACGTGTCCGAATTTGATGGTTGGAATGAATGTGTTGTGGAGTTGATGAGCTCTGATTGTACAGATATGTTTTGGGCTGGACAACACAAACTGACACCTTCTATTCAGAGACAATCAAGTGGACATCTTGAGTCAGAATTTCACATGGCGTGTGAAGGCATGTACACAGGTTAAGCTGTACTGCACAATACATGCTAGGATGTAAATTGTTTGCATTCATGCATTTTTCAATGCTGCATGTGCCGTTACTGGTGTGCGAGAGTGTTTGTGTGTGGTAAGGCAGGTAGAAGGTCCACATAACTTCACCAAATCAGGCCTGAGAGATTAACACCAGATTTATCACCCACTGAAACTGGAGTCAGAGAACTCTCTCACACTCTTCTACGTAACTCTCTTATCATCTCTCTCTCTCTATCTGTTAGGAGCATAAATAGGCCACAGTGTTTCAGAAAGAACAGAAAGCCTTCTATTTGGCCCTCTCATCACAGGAAGTGCTGGACTGCACACATTTATCTAGATGTTTACAGCATCAGGATGTGTTAACTGCCCCTTGGTGGCCCTTAGATGTATGTCTGAAATAAATCAAATCTAAAATATAATATACAAACAAAACATTTGCATTGTGATTATTTCAATGCAAAAAAACAAAACGGAAAAAAACATGCAATGTCCAACCTCACTATAGCACCACCTGTGTGTGGAAGTAACCAAACTGAGAGAAAAGTCTTCAATGAGTTCTTCTTGCAATATCAAGCTGCACTAAGTAATTTTGTTTTTGTTACTGAATTTTCCATGACTATCATCTAGACCTATTTTTCCATTGACAGATTTGAAAGCTGCAACAAACTGTGAATTTTTGGAGGACTTAAAGGGATAGTTCACCCCAAAAATGAAAATTATCCCATGATTTACTCACCTTCAAGCCATCCTAGGTGTATATGACTTTCTTCTTTCAGACTAATACAATCGGAGTTACATGAAAGGGGTCATATGATGCGATTTCAAGTTTTCCTTTCTCTTTGGAGTGTTACAAGCTGTTCGTGCATAAGATAATAAAGGCCTTCTGAAGAGACGCGATGCATTTGTGTAAGAAAAATATCCATATTTACAACTTTATAAACCTTAATCTCTAGCTTCCGCTAACTGTCGTACGCTCGTTCACGAGAGAGTGGCGTTAAGCGGATGACGTAGCACGTAGGCACGTATCACGTAGGCAGGTGACGAACGCGGAAGTGCAGAGGAGAGAGAAAAACAAAACACTGGTCACGAATTAGTAATACAAAACGAGGATTTGTAAAGAAAAATGTCGGAGGATTTCAATATAAGCCAAGAGGACACTGGCTTTCCTTTGCTGTAAACAAAACTTGTTTCTCGTGAGACTAGCATATTCTCACCGGAGTTTACGCTACGCCTACGTCTACGTCATCCGCTGGAGCGGAAGTTAGAGATTAAGGTTTATAAAGTTGTAAATATGGATATTTTTCTTACACAAACGCATCGCTTCGCTTCAGAAGGCCTTTATTAACCCCCTGGAGCCGTGTGAACTTCTTTTATAATGGATTGGTTCCATTTTTTGGACTTCAAATTATGGGCTACCATCCACTCCCATTATAAAGCTTGGAAGAGCCAGGATGTTTTTAATATAACTCCGATTGTATTCGTCTGAAAGAAGAAAGTCATATACATCTAGGATGGCTTGAGGGTAAGTAAATCATAGGGTAATTTTCATTTTTGGGTGAAGTAACCCTTTAATAGCTTGAAATGTTATATTCTTTCTTGTCTGTTGCCTTTGATGTAAAACAAAACACAAAACAAAACAAACAAAATATCAAACAAAACAAAATCAAACGACAGCACAACAAAAAACAAAACAAAAAGCAAAGTAAAACAAAACAAAACACAAAACAAAATTGGATGTGAAATGGAGCATAATGAGAACTGGCAAAAAAAATCCAGGGATCATTTGCCCACTGAGCAACTGCTGTTAAGAAGAATAAAGTTCTTGGAAAAAAATAATGATGCACCTTTCAGGGTAAAAATGTCCCTCTTTTTACAGTCCTCCTTCTCTCTACCACACCCTTACATTCTTCATAATACCAAAGTATACTGTATATGTGGATAACTATCTTGTAGCACCATGTCTCCATTATTCACCTGTAGACCTGGAGAAAGACAAACAGGCAGAAAAAGGAAAGAGAGGGGGAAAACAACAAGAGACACTGGATAATACAGCTGGAATTATGATGGTGAGGACATGACAGGGGCGGCTTATCAGTCCACTGGATCATAGGGGTTCAGCTTCTTAGTGTTGAAATATTGCCACACACAAGGAGATGGATGGAGGGAGAAAACACAGGGAGAGATGGAAAAGACTGCTGGGACACTAAAAAGTTACAATTATGAACCGTCACACGGCCTTTGACAGAATATCTGTCTCTCTACAACCACGACACAAACCCCAAATTACACAATCAACTGCTGTCCAACTGCGCTCTTGTTTATATCAACACATTTGTTGTGGCACACCAATGCGGTTGAGTTAGCCTGTGGGAAACAGAGACATTTTCTCGATCCACGTCTCTCTCTCTCTACATCGTTTGGGTTTGGCTGTGTCTCAAAGCCACCAGATTTGGCCAGGCTTCCATTGCTGGATTCTTAAGCACACACTCATGGTCACTGCTCAGCAGTCTGATGCATTGCGAGGGGAGATGTCACCCCTGATCTTTATTTGTCTGGAACTAATCTAAGTCTCATTCTGTGGTCAGTGTGTTGCCAAAGCTGTGTAGTGCTACTCCGGCGTGTTGCTTTAGTAAGCACTTCAGTGAGCAAGGCAACTGTCATGTGACCTTCTGAACAACCTACCTATAACAAATTACAAATGAACCAATAAGGCAATGCAATGCAATACATCCAATATGGCAATGTCAAATTTTCCTACTGTATTGTTTAGGACACATCCAGCGAGGCTGGATTCAGATTGGTCCAAGTGACATCATTTGGAAACCACAGACTCTGATGGTGAAATTTTTTCCCAGGTCAAGAGCTTTAATGGTGCACTTTTATATAAGTTTAAAACACGTACTTTCAGTTCAGACCTAAATTAATTAAAAATAATTGCAGTCCTTGCAACTGTAGGTCACTGTAGAAATGCCTTTACAGTATATATCATCATAAAGCAACTTTAGGCCACTGGCATACATAATACAAAATAATGATATTTTAAAATAAATTACAAAAATGTTTTACACAAATTCATGAGAAAAACATAAGTGGACCTTTAAAGAGATAGTTATTCTAAACCTGTATTTTTTTCTTTCAGCTGTTGAACACAAAAGATATTTTGAAGAATGTTGACAACAAAAAATACAATGGAAGTCAATGGCTACCGTCAACTGTTTAGTTACAGACATTCTTCAAAATATCTTCTTTTGTGTTCAACAGAAGAAAGAAACTCATACAGGTTTGGAACAAGTTAAGGGTAAGTAAATGATGACAGAAAATCATTTTTGGGTGAACTATTCCTTTAAATACAAGAAAATCAATCAGACACAATCTCTGGCATACTCACACATACACAACTTATCAAGCCAGAGACACACACAAATCTAGAGAGGATTAATATTTGACAGCTCTGTATCTGTCAGTGGGGGTGGATATGTTTGAAGAGAGGGGTGAGGGTGTGTTTGTGTGTTATGATAGAAGACTGCGTGACTCTGAGGCAGAGAATGTTCCTCTTGGCTCTCTACTGTGCTGTCACAGGTCACACACACAAGCACATCACTGCTGCTGCTCTGTCAGGGTAAATGCGTACTGTAAATAGATGTTCTGCTTACGGTGATCTTTTATGCCTTCACCTCTACATGAGAACTACTTTTGAAAGGCAATATCTGCCAGCTTATTTCTGGACACCCACACTTTTATGCATAGCACTTTACAGACTCTATACATTATTATTAATTTAAACAATATGTTTTTCCTTTGAAAGGTTATAACTATTTTACCAAGCATTCTTTCCTCTTTTTTGTATGGATATAGGCTACTTGAAGATCTTGCAATGTAAATATAGCTGCTGAGTGGTTACAAGCCCAGAAAGTGAACTCCTGACCCTCGTGATAAACCACACCCATTGTGACCACTGAACCATGAGCAACCTGACAAAGAGCATCTGGCACAATACAGTGTTGTACAGGTCCCGGAGACCTCGCGAACCCCCCACCCCATTCCCAGATAGCACACGCTTCTGAAAACTCCAGTTGTCACGGAAACCATTGTTTTGCCCTCCTTTTTCCTGTCATGCATTCCTTCTCACAATGCGTTGAAAAGCAAATTGGCCTTTGACAAAGCACTGGAGGACTGTTTGGGAACGAGAGCTGAGGAGATTGGAGTGGATGAAAGACACACGAGGGTAAGAAAACACACTCCAATCAAACGAATAAAAAAAGGAAAAGAGACGAAAAGAGCGAACAGTGAGGGGGAGTCGACTTTGGGAGCTGGTCATTTCAGCAGTCTGGAAGCGCAGGTACCTGATATCACTTAGATGTTATCTGCCCTTCCTGCAGATGGGCAGACGCGGGATGAGTGAAGGAGTAAAGAAAAGACAAACACAAAGAAAAAGATCAGTCCCACCCAATGAGAGTTCAGAAATGACTTCAAACATACGAATACAGCCACTCCAAAACGGTCTAAAACAGCACGTGTCTGTTCCTTTAATGTCATTAACACGCTACGAACAAGTCAGACGTAGCTTCAAAAGCCATCCTGAGATGCTCTGACTAACAGTACTTTGTAAGATATAAGACTGTTCCAGATGTGCAGCACCACACTGATGGTGCTGTGGGTGGCCAAATCTGTTTCCCGCTTATTCTCTGTAGGTCCTTGCACTTTTTTTGAAGGGAACTCTCAAGGTCTAATAGGAAGTGTGTAGCTTGTTTGTCTGTAAATTATTTAATTTTAATTTTTTTATTGTAATGTTAATTTATTATAAATAATAAATAGTATTTTGTGCCAGTATTGTATATGGCTTAATTGACACTTTGTAGGGAGTTTGACTGACAATCTGACAATCAAGCCGCAATTTTTGTCCGACAAACAAACCAGACAGGAGAGTAGATTAACTTGAACTTGAAAAATGGTGTGTACTGACATCTTTCCGCCAGTGTTAATTTTGACAGCAAATTTTGATTTAGTTTTAGTCATATTTTAGTCATCTGAATTGTTTTAGTTTTAGTCGACTAAATATCATAAAATTGTAGTCAACTAAATAAAGTAGATTAACATCAACTAAATAAAATAAAATAAGTTTTTTTAATATGTGACCCTGGAGCACAAAACCAGTCATAAGTAGCAAGGGTATATTTGTAGCAATAGCCAACAATACATTGTACAGGTCAAAATTATTGATTTTTTTTATACCAAAAATCATTAGGATATTAAATAAAGATCATGTTCCATGAAGATATTTTGTAAATTTCCTACCGTAAACATATCAAAACTTCATTTTTGAATAGTAATATGCAATGCTAAGAACTTCATTTGGACAACTTTAAAGGCGATTTTCTCAATATTAAGATTGTTTTTTCACCCTCAGATTCCAGATTTTCAAATAGTTGTATCTTGACCAAATATTGTCCTATCCTAACAAACCATACATCAATGGAAAGCTTATTTATTCGGCTTTCGGATGATGTATACATCTCAATTTCAAAACATTGACCCTTATAAGTGGTTTTGTGGTCCAGGGTCACATATATGTATTTTATATATTTATTTCCTTTTTTATAGATTTGTTTTTAATTTCAGTTAACATTTATTTTATTTCAATTAATGAAGAATATTTTTTATGGTTTTAGTTTTAACTATAAAAACCTGATACTATTTATTAAATAATATTTTGAATAATATTCTTAGTCTGTCCATCCTGTGATGGGGAATCCCAGACAGAAGCTACAATAGTTGTTAATTAAATGGAAATTAAATTGAATTAAATTAAATTAAATACAGTTTATGTACCCAAAATATCAATAATGACCAGGAAAAAAGCTTGAAATACACCGTGACTCTTATTTTGAAATGTCTGCTCTGCGGACGCTGCTCATCCCTTTGTACAATGCAAATGTACGTAACTAATGCATAAGACATCAGTCCTGACTGAGTCTGACTGGATATCTTCCCAAATCGTCCTATTTTCATCTCGTTTTTATTCAATGGCGAAAATGACAATATATTTTCATTTTAGTTTTTGTCATTAAAAACTTTAGTTGTCGTCTCGTTTTGGTCGGTCAGAAAATGTCGTTTATGAAAATTATGATGAAAATAATGTCAACGAAATTAACACTGCTTTCCGTGGTTGTGGAATGTCTATTTTGTGCTATAACTAGTAAAGACAAAAAGAGATGATCGGTTCACGTGCCGCTTGAACTGAGGTGCTAGAGATCTATCACAACACATTAAAGAGCCACAAAAAAATGGTATTTATTTTTTAACTTTCTAAAAAAAAAAAATGATAAAATTTGAAAGCGGAGACTTTGTTTCATACCAAAAGTAACCTGTTCTGTCTTGTCTGTTGGAGCGTTGTCAGTTTCCTCTTTGCTCCATGATGTAACTAAATGGGGCGGGCCTTTGCGAAGGGTCATTTCATGTTATACTTGAATTAGTGCTGTTATACTGAATATTCACCTGAGTGGATCTTCTGCGGCAATGAGCCCTGAAGCCTCATATAACAGCACTAAAGCATTAACAGTGATTGCAGAGTCAAAGTGTCTGGAAGTCGTTCATTTTCAATCTGAGGCGACATGAGCAACACTGTTCAGCAGACTTTAATTCATGAAAATGGAAAGTGACACAATGTGGCGGCTAGCAAAAGAAATGAAGACAATGTAGCTCACGTAATCCAACAAGCTAACACTGAGACCAGCGGTGATTTAATGGATGCCATGTGGATTTAGCTTTAAAGTTGTTTCTGCAGTTCTATAAACATTTCAAAATCTCAAAATAGACAAGAATATTCAAGAATAATGACCAAAAGATCATCTCAAATCATCGTGGAGATGTTCCATATATAATCTTTCAATGACGGTGTTTGAAAAAAGTGTCAAGCATATATAAGAAAAGGAAAACAGAGCATGAGGGGAAATAGTGAAAGAGAGAGAAAACAGAACTGATCCTCACAGTTCTTCCAGATAGGGCAGGTTTCTGAAGACATTAGCAGGCAGCTCAGTGATGTTGTTCATGCTGATGTCCCTATGGAAACAGAAGAACAAATGCTTGTAGTCAGTGGTTGAACGGTACCGTTTCTATATGTTAACACAACATAAACAATTTATATTTGCTGTTTGGATGCATTTCTGTTTGGATTTTCATTTTCTGGTTCACATTGTTTACATTGACTTCTTCACCATTTTGCATATAAAAGAATCATGGATGATTTCATACTGTGAATTTGCTTGCTTTGGGTTTGAACTGACTTACCAGCATAACTAAAACTGGCCATGTGCAGGCACTCATTTTAAACAGAGCTTTCTATTTTCTAGATTTCATGCTCATATCATGTTTTATTCAAAGGTGCTCCCTCCCCAATCCAAAAAGACCATTTATTAAAAATAAGCTGTAAAAAATAGGCATGTGAAACTGCAGAAACTAGACATGTAGCATCTGAAACCTTGAAAAAATGTAAAGCTTTTTTTAAGTATATAATTATAGTACTGTAAATAGTGTTGTCAAAAGACCCGGTACTTCGGTACCAAGTCGATACTAAAAAAATTAAATCGTTACGGTACCAGGTTTTTTTAAGTACTGGTGGTACCGAGTACCCGGTCAACCCGGTTCTTGATGCGCTATCCGAAAGGTGCACAGATGACGTGGCGACATCAAAAGGAGGAAACACACCAAACTAACAAAACACTTTAAAGACACCCAGATCAAATGAAAGAGTTCAAGCAGGTAAGTTTCATTTTAATTTTTTAATTTGAATGTCAGATTGAAATGAACGCTGTTATTAGAGTAGTTAATCATTCGTATCAGCGCGGCTAACGCTAATATAATTTTAAAAAAAAAGCTTTTTTTTTATTTTTAGCTAACTTAGTTGTTATTCTTGGCTGAATAACTCTAGAATGTTTTCAAAAGCCCTTTAAAATTAAATATGTACACAGTTTGGATTAAATGAAAGTATAGTAAAAAATTTTAATTAGCATGTTTTTGTGTTTTGCTAAGGTACCGAAATTGGTACAGAGAACCATGGATTTTCACTGGTATTGGTACCGAATACTGAAATTTTGGTACCGTGAGAACACTAGGGCTGGGTGATCGAATACTGAAATTTTGGTACTGTGACAACACTAACTGTAAATGCATTTTAAATATAAAATCTAGTTGGCAACAGATGAAAAAAGAAAGAGTAAAAATGACCCCTATAACACAACTCAAAATAGAAATACTCAAAATCCTGTCATGAGGCAACATACTGTACAGTATTTCAATTTGACAAATTTCTTTGAGCGGTCCCTCCCACAGCTGATGTTCATGCTTTACAAGTTCAAACAGAGATCTGCATGTCTGTGACGACTGATAAGACCTGAATCCAGATCAGACAGCGAGATCAAGCATCACGCAACAGTAATAGAAGAAAGCAGAGTGTATTTGATGTCATCAGTACTGCACTATGGTGATTAACCTCTCATCTTGCAAGTATGACATCAGAGGCTTACAAGTGTTTGGCTGGGAATAAATGTATGAATTTCCACCTAAAAATCTATTTTAATATATACATACATATCCTTATTTCTCATTATCCCTCGTAATCTCTCCCGCTCTGCCTCTTTACCTCAGATCCACATTACTGGCACACATCTCAATACATTGTGCAAATATTACAGCGACCCCATTTGTTTGACCCCAGTGATTTCTTTAGAATTTATGGTTATTAGTAGAGATGCACCGATTGCAATTTTCTTGGCCGATTCCGATTTCCGATTTTTCGTTAGTGTGATCTGCCGATACCGATTTTTGCCAATTCCGATTTTCTTTCTAAGAACTATAATTGACAGCATATACAAACAAAAATCTACTTTTCTTCAACGCAAAGTTTTATTTTCATAAAAAAACACAAGTAAAAAGTCAGTAATAAAATAAGAACAAATAAAAAAATGGCAAACAACAGCACAAATAAATGCAATAGAATAAAGAGAGCTATGAAACTAAGTTTTTTAGGTTAAGTAAGTTTTTATTCAGGTAAGAAATACTACAGAAATTAAAGTAATCAAATGTAAAATAACACATCAGGTGTGATTTTACATTTGATTCCTTTAATTTCTGTAATCTTCGTTGTAAAAATTAAATACAGATAAATGCTTACCATTAAAGTTATAAAACATATTCAGTCAAGAGCAGAAAATAATTTTCTTTGTCTTTTGTTCTTAGATCAGTGGTGGTGCGCGCGCGTTTGGTATAAGCGCGAAACCTGCTATATATAGCAAAGATGGGTGACAAATAGGTTTATAGAGCTTTTTTGTTTGTTAAAGATGACCAGGGGCTAATTTTATTGTGCTTTTTGTCATCTTGAAGTTTAATAGCCTCTAATCATCATACCTGTAGACAGAATGGAAAAGAGTAACATCAAACTGCTACAGAAAAATAAAGGAAAATCATTCAGTGGGTTTGGAGTGAGTAAAGAATGGTGAAACATTTCTTTAAAGTGCCCCTATTATGGGTAATGAAAGGTTCATATTTTGGTTTTGGGAGTCCCCAATAACAGGATGACATGCATGCAAGGTCAAAAAACACTTTCATTGTCTTATAATATGCATTTATTTTTACCTTACTTGCTCAAGCAGTGCTGCTTTGTGTACAGCGTTACCGCTATTTTTACCGCTCCAAAAGCGGCACCTAGTGGCAAAGAATGAATTTGCATTTTCATTCTTTTCATTCGGAAAAGAACAACAAGTGGGCGGGCAATATGCTAATGTTTCATGATGACGTCAACATGAAACGGCTTAGGATTCGTTTTAAAAACGACTCGTTTCAATTTTTCAGAGTCGACTCTTTCTTTTAAGAGACAATAACTTTATACACGGTGCACTTTCAGTTTTAAAACTTTGCAGGATGTTTTCATTCACTTAGAGCTGTGTTACACACTGCATGAAAGGTAATTTTCAAAAATCCATAATAGGGGCACTTTAATAAAGTGAAATTCTCTAGGTTTTCCCTCATTCTCTTTTTTTCTTCTCTTATTTATATAAAACTATCTATGTCCCTCCTTTTCTCCCTAAGGCTCCGAAGCTCTGAGCATAGAGAGAGACAGAGAGAAAGAGAGAGAGAGAGAGAGAGAGAGAGAGAGAGAGAGAGGAGGCTGTCAAGGAGACGGAGAGATAGCATGTAGCAGCATGACAAAAATGCAGGCAGTACACAAAGTGTTTTCCTCTCTCTCTTTCTCTTTTCCATTTGGGCTGAAAGGTGAAGTGTGTGGGCAGCTAGAAAAGCAAATGGTAGATCCGCAGCGAGAGAGGTCAGAACACTGACCTTAAAACACCCGCCGTTAGAGATGCCACAACACAAACTCGCAGAGAGGAAATGAGAACCAGTGCATGTAAATCATAATAAGTGTGTTTTTATGTGACATTCTACTTGTTATACATCTCAGTCCTTTTGTTTATTTATTCTACCGTATTCCAGCCAGAATTGTGTGTGCGTGATTCAGTCTTTGTTCTGGAGGAGATGCACTGAAGCCCGGGCAGGTTTTTCAGCTCAGGCTGAGATCTTGATTAGGAATCCATTATACGTGGCTTCAAAAGCCGGGCTGCAAACAGTAGACATGGAGACTGTGTCTGATGGAGCCCAACAAACATACTACAATAGCTAATGAGGCACATCCCCAACCCTGAAGGAAGAGAAAAACAAGGGGATGATATCGTCCGCCATCTTGGATTTCAATGCAAGGGCTGTCTTGAGTCTTGAAAGCGTATATATGAGCACGAGGGCCTCTGGCCACACTGTGTATCAGATTACCCCCCAATCACACACACCGAAAGGGGCCTCCCTATCCCCCCTGCAGCTATGACCTTCCATTGCTCCGCTATCTTTTTTTTTTTTTTGGATCCGCAGGTTACCTGCCCTATCCAATTACCCTTCAGGCTGCTTTCAATGGACCATGTACCACCAGAACACTCCCCTTTCTCCTCTCATTCCTTATCACTCGCTCTTTCTCTCTCTCTCTCTCTCTCTCTCTCTCTCTCTCTCTTTCCCCCTTGGTGGTGTCCCTGGGCCCCTATTTGTGCAGCGGTCCCGGTGGTCCTCTGGATAAATTATGTATTACTGACAGTCCTGTTCCTCCTGTACTCACACACACACACACACACACACACACACACACACACACGCACTCCTTTACGCCTGCAGCCT
>NW_015552540.1:1347303-1347581 GCF_001515605.1 Sinocyclocheilus anshuiensis
ACCTCGCGCTCCGAGCGACGAAGGTCACCGCGAGTTCTCTGGGTCGTGCGATGTCCACGCTTGTGGTCCAGGAGCGCCATCTCTGGCTGTGTCTGGCGGACATGAGGGACACTGACAAGGTTCGGTTCTTCAAGTCCCCTGTGTCCCAGACCGGCCTCTTCGGCGACTCAGTCGAGAGCTTTTTACCCAACAGCCGCCCCGCCTGTCCAGGCCCCCGTCAAACCTGGCGGCAAGCAGAGAAGCAAGCGGCCCTGAGACAGGCGACCCAGAGATGGAGG
>NW_015552540.1:1347800-1348095 GCF_001515605.1 Sinocyclocheilus anshuiensis
ACCCGAGACGATTTTCTGCCTGTCAGTAAGAGTAACAAAAATATAGCAGGAAAGAGACAGAAGCTAGGCCTGGGCGATAAAACGGTATCGATATTTATCGACGGTACTCCTTCGTCAATATGATAGAAAAAAATTCCGATATAGGCACATGCTATGAGTGATGCAGACAGCACACACAAACATGAACATGAGTGCCTGCCTGTGATGAGGAGATTGTGAATAAAAAATGTATATTAGTCGAATTTAAAATAAATAAAAAAAATTGCATTTGAATGCAAAAATGGTACAGTCGAAT
>NW_015552541.1:0-427 GCF_001515605.1 Sinocyclocheilus anshuiensis
AAATAAAAAAATATATATACTAGAAGCTGGGTGTGCTCCTCAAGAAGACTATGGCATTGTAAATTTATTAAAGTCTTATATATTTAATATTTGCAGTTTTTCAAAGTACAACTGTTTACATGTAGTAGAAAGGTAAGCAAAAGAATAATAAGCAAAAGAAATGTAATAACTCTTCATTATGTTATGTGCAGAAAAAAACTTCTGTGGAGAGTAATGTTCGCGCTGCGCTGTTGTAACTATGATCAGCGCCGCGCTGTCAGTTCGGTGGCGCTAGTAAACACGTCCTCTCTGCGCTGTCGAGTCGGTGGCGCAGCTCGGTCCATTGAGCCGCGCTGATGACAGGTCAGCGTGCGGCGAACACTGTAATACCGCGCTGTTTCATCCCACTTTTGGGTTGTTTGGCTTCCCACAAACCTCAGCATTCATA
>NW_015552541.1:462-817 GCF_001515605.1 Sinocyclocheilus anshuiensis
ACCTCAGTATTCATAAAAGAGTAGTCGAGAAGTTCCCGGATGTCCTACTGCTTCTGCCCAGCTTCTTGAGTGCTCGTCGATGGATACTTTTCTATCCCAGGAGGCCACGCGAGAGGATACATCATAAAGAAGAAGAGGATGCGTCATAATCGAACATTGCGGGAAATTTGGATGAGGGTGTTTACAAATGTACGTATTACAAACCAAAAACACGGTTCCTTATTTTAAATTCGCATTTGTTGAACTACTTTAGAGCAAATTGTTGAAAGTGTAAATATGCTAAATGGTATAGTGTAGTTGTGATGTTGCAGTAAAAACACGTTTTATTATGTATAGCTAACAGGGGGGCTCCAGG
>NW_015552542.1:0-7189 GCF_001515605.1 Sinocyclocheilus anshuiensis
ACAGGAAGGGGGCAAAACATTTTCTAATTTATATATATATATATATATATATATGTAATTAGAGAGTGGAAACTGTATTTTTTAATTTGGTGCATAAAACTTAAAATGTGTTTCTGGCTCAAAGCGGCTAAAAATGATGAAGCACGTCATAATCACAAAATTTGTACGCATTTTTTTATAAAAACAAAAGTTCACAATGTAGCCTAATGAGCCTAATTTTCTTTTTAATGTAATAGTTTGTTTTACATAAAACTATTATTATGTTTGTGTTTAAATGTATTGTATTGAAAGATAATTATTATATTGTAAACACTGTTTTAAATTATGTCCTGGTATTACCTTATAAACTGTGATTACGTTATAATTTGCCACAGTATGTTCATAATATAACACATTTCTCATACAATAACCTATTATATTATGTGAAAAATTGTTATTACATTGAAAAAATATTATTACATTATGAGCTCAAGATTTTATTACATTTTGAGAAAATTATTACATTATGACCATTTTATTACAATAATAATGTAATACTTATCACATTATGCACAGTTTTTACATTATGTGCAGGTATTACATTATGAGTTGCTACACCTCGTTTCAATGATTCAGAGTCGACTCTTGAGAGACAATAACATTATACACGGTGCGCTTTCAGATTTAAAACTTTGCAGGATGTTTTCGTTCACTTAGAGCTGTGTTACACACTGCATGAAAGGTAATTTTCAAAAAAACATAATAGGGGCATTTTAAGTTTACTTCTTCATGCTTGGAATTCACTTCATTACTTGGACATACATTACTTTCAGAAAGTAATGAAACAAATAAATAAAGTGAATGCATTATAAAGTGTACAGTCAAGTAAACACTGTCTATATTGCATGGCCAAAAATGTAAGTTCACTCACTCTGCATTAATATTATATCATTGCATTATTATAACATATCATTATAAATTTTATGGAGAAATAAAGCTGAAAAACAACAATTGTCATTGATATCTGTATAAAGCTGCAGAAGTAGTTCCCCGGGAATCAGTTTTTGGTTTCTTTCAATATTGTTTTGAAGTGGAATGACATTGTAACGTAGGAGGCGTGACAACGGAGTGGGGATCCATTTGCAGGCTTTATTAAAAGAGAGCGTGGTCAAAACAGGCAGGGTCCAGAAACAGCAAACAGTAACAGCAGAGACAAGGCAAAAGAGTAATCCAGATAAATAAGCGATGGTCAGGGCAGGCAGCAAACGATCAAAAACAAGGAAAAAGTCTAGGATCAAAACACAATAATCAGGAAATCAGGAAACACGGAAGGCAAGACAACGGGAGGCTAAACATTCAATCACCAGCAAAGTCAGAGAGTGTGTGTGCTACTTTTAACCCGCTGGGGTTGAAGCCCGCACCAGTGCGGTCTGTCTCGTATTTTCTTTATGACTGCGAAAAGAACTAAAAATACTCTGTAAGTTTTGATTGTACAGATAATAATAAGTTATTGTTTGAAACTGCAAAGGGTCTACTTTTATTTGTGTATAGTCATAATAACAACAAAACAATGTGCTTTTAAAAAATAAAGAAAATAAACAGGGTGCGTTCTCTGCCGACTCTGTCTCTGTCACCTCTCTTCACAGACACATAAATAAAACAACATGAATCTCCGCGAATACTTGCCTCAAAGACATGAAAAATATATGTATAGAAAGCTTGGAACGTCTACTTTTAAATGAAGTAAGTCATGCCCAAAACAAATGTTCTCTGTTCCGCTATGTCCAGTTTTCCCGTCTCAACTCATTATATCTAATGAGGTCACGCCCACGAGCCGATCGCACTTTTCAGATTCTAAGCATCCACGTGAGACGCGCATGCATGTAAACGCCCACATCGCCTCTGCGTAAAGAAACGTGAAGAGTTCATCACGGCTACTTTTTGTTTCTGGAAGAAGACGCGCTGAGAGAAATAACCCAGAATTTACCTCAACGCGATGCGTCGCACAGCTGGATCCACCGGAGGATATCACTCTGATGAGTAGCCTAAGTTTACTTGCATCTGTTGTTATGGTGTTATTGTGACATAACTTTTGCACATTTTACTAGTTAGACTTTTCCCAAACTATAATTCCAGACTACATGTATGAAATCAAGTGAAACATTTTGAAATATGTGTCTTGTTCATTTTGTAGCAAAAATTCTAGTCTACCACACCCAGTTCTCCAAAGTCTTGTCAACAAATATTCTGTATGTGTTTTATGGCCTAAACATTTAGTTTTTCACTAACCACGCATAAACATTGTTTTCTCAAAAACACAAACATGTACTTTCATGCTGCTCACATATTATTGCTCCTATATTATTGCCCAGTTTGTGCTGAATACAGTGTTATCAGACTTTAGCCATTAATATGTTTTTAAGATACTGAAAAAAACACAAATGTGAGAGCATGTCAAAACTGCTCCAGGGCCCCAAAACACCCTTCTCTTTAGGTGTCCTTCTCACATTAGAAGGACACCTAAAGTCCTTCTAATGTGAGACAGCTGTGAACTGATGAGGAGATCTGATGAAAGACAGGTGATTTCAATTGATGATGTGTCCTGGCAGAGGATTATGGGAAATGGAGTCCGGGGTGAGTGGTAAAGGGTACAGGAGTGGCTTCCAGGCACTCCTTAACCCTCAATCGGCCTCTGGGGTCAATATGACCCCAATCAACTTTTACTTAGTTTAAAAAAATGGTTCCCTTCATCTCAGTGGAATAAGATTTTGTGACTTTTCTACATTATCTATCTATATTCACATAAAAAAAAACTGGGCTTGATTCGGTTGTTCTGAAGGTATGTAAACATTTTCTTTACAAATCTGTCCCTTGGGGTCAATATGACCCCACATTGAAATGAATGGGAAATGTGAAAAAATTTATATATATTTTTTTCATTTGTCAAAAAAATAAAATAAATCCGGCATAAATCTGAAAATTTCCACACAGAAATGAAGGCCTGGTACTAGAGCACAAATGCAATGTATAAAAGACATGTTCACTCACTCACACACACACACACACACTTTATTCTTTTATTTGGATCCACAAGACAAGCAACAAAAACGGAATCCAAATACCTTGGGAAGTCAGTTTGCAAGATGACAGGTACATATGGCTAACAATACATTCACAAGTCCTTATATTTATCTCTTTATAGTTGTTATAAGGCACATTGTAAAAAGTAGTAGCCCTAAGTCAGCCATATCAAAATGCACTCACTTCCCTGCATTAACGCTGGCAGTTACAACGGGTAAACAGCCAAAAATGCAGAACAAAGATATAAAGGGGTGAGACCTAATGCACGCACATGGGCACACTCACACCCACTCTGTATTAATCAAGAACTAATGAAGAACTAACTTAACTACGACACGAGTCATATGAACTACTGCATGAATAACACTACCTTAAGTAAAATGTGAACCTTTAAAGCAGGGTCTAAAATATATATATGGTCTTTTTATAAAATACATATTATACATTTAACTATAGGATCCTGCTAGCACTTTAATTTTCCCCCTTGACTCGTACTGCACAAAAAGTGGTTTAATAACGCTGAATATAAGAAGTATC
This sequence comes from Sinocyclocheilus anshuiensis, assembly GCF_001515605.1. NCBI lineage: Eukaryota > Metazoa > Chordata > Actinopteri > Cypriniformes > Cyprinidae > Sinocyclocheilus > Sinocyclocheilus anshuiensis. The sequence continues at coordinate 3,598 of NW_015552542.1, forward strand.
CCTATATATCGCCTTGCTTACAGTATCGCAATGTATCGCAAACCCTTTACCGTGATACATATCGTATCGCCAGATTCTTGCCAATACACAGCCCTAATTAATTCATGACTTGTTAATGTATCATTATGTCATGACTTTACTTGGGGGGGCACATTATTACTAACTCATCATTAATTACTTATTAAGTAGCATTAATTCATGACTTGTTAAAGTATCATTATGTCATGACTACTTGGGGGGGCACATTATTACTAACTCATCATTAATTACTTATTAAGTAGCATTAATTCATGACTTGTTAAAGTATCATTATGTCATGACTACTTGGGGGGGCACATTATTACTAACTCATCATTAATTACTTATTAAGTAGCATTAATTCATGACTTGTTAAAGTATCATTATGTCATGACTACTTGGGGGGGCACATTATTACTAACTCATCATTAATTACTTATTAAGTAACATTAATTCATGACTTGTTAATGTATCATTATGTCATGACTTGTCTTGGAGGGGCACATCTTTAAAAGGTTATCAATTACACATGTTCTATACATATTCAGCTCATCTAAATCATGTATATATTAACAGCTGCAATGTTGTGTTTTGAGTTCGGTATTAACAGTGCTATGAAATAATATTTGTTATGATTTAGTGCTGTATAAATAAAACTGAATTAACCACAAATGCAGATCTGCTTGATATATATCTGATGTAAACTTCATAAACACGCTTTTATGCAGTAAGACAATTTGTGATTGTGATTATTTTTTATTGTCACCAAAATGGGGCCATTCAAACCTTTATAAAGTCCTTCCTCTGTAAACTGTCTTCTAATGGCTGACACAACACATGCAGGTAAGGGCTTCCTGATGTGCCTGCCCAGAACACCTGCTGTCAGTATTGATTGTGTTATACCAATGGCATCAAAAAGTGTGACCTTTTTTGAGCAACTTTGAATGGGCACTTTCCCATTGAGAATGGGTAACAAATTTCTATCTGGATACTTTAGATCAGTTGTGGGCCCTGTGTCTCACCTGGTTGTCCGTTGACGGCAACATTGCCCAAAGTTGCCCCATGTATCATCATCCTTTACAGGTAGTCGTGACCTAAATATAGGCAACTTGTAATTAAGAAACAAAATTATTCAGATTTGTTTAATATTCAAATATTTAATTTACTATGTATTTATACATACAAGTATTTAGCTCAGAGTAATAAATTATCTCTGCCCTAAACATACATCTCTGCTGGCCTGGAGAGGTCCATGCTCATGTCTGAAGTGCATATAGGCTATCTGTAGCACATATGGGTTCAGACAGCAAGCCTCAAAGCCTTCGTGCAGAGTCGGACACTGCACATCAATTGTGGGGATCACATTCTCCACCAAGGCCTAGTATGTATCTAACTCCCTGCATCACTGACTTTCCCCAGCTGTGACCATGGCCTCGCATTCCCCACACAAGCACATAATGAATCAAAAATGTGTTTATCTCCCTCTCCGCTATATCATGTAATGTTAGTGTCGGATATTAAGGAGTGTGACACGCCTGATGAATGCTTATCAGTTTCGGTTACTGGTAAGTATCAATACTCATAGATGACCAATACTAGCTTTGCTAGTGCCTGATTACATATCGTAACGTGTGTATATCTGTAAGCTAACACTGGTCTCACCAAGACACTTGCCCTGTTCTCGCAGCACAACTCAATTTGTCTCCTCTGACCGTTGTTCTGTCTAATCCTGGCCTGTCCCTGCTCTCTTGGCCACATAGAAGGCTCATAATTGTATCTGTGGTCCGTCATATGAGTGTAAATAAACATTTAAAATTTCCTCAGCATCCGAACTGTCATTGCGATCTATTGTTTTCCTATTGTTTACATTGACCGCTCTCCCTCTCGTTACGTCACTTCCGGTTTTGGCAGTTTTCAGATGTGGAAGTAAAATTCTCGGACAAAAACGACTCCAAGTCTTAATAGCGTATTTTAACGAAAATCTAGTTCCTACATTATTTTTCTATACATCAACTCACTGGGGTCTCTAATCTGCAATATGAAAAATATGCCCTTTAAAGCACTTTTGAATGTTTATGATTTATTGTTTTATCTTATTATTTGAAGATTAACCAGCTCGGCAACACTAATGTATTAGCTAGCAAAGAGGAACTAACACGCCATTACATCAAAGTTATCAACGGCAAGTGTTAAATATGCAGTGTTACACCACAGTTTGATCAGTGAGAAAATAATAATTTTTTTTGTGCTTTTCTCAGTCGGACACAGACAAACAAGTCCGGTGTTTTTTGTCTTTTAAACCAGAAAGACGGCTGACGGATCTAACCGACACTTGCGCCACAGAAACTAAAGCAACAGGTAACTTAGACAAACCCACCCATTCACTATATTACAATAACTTTTAACTTTTTGTTAATCGTTGTGATGCGCTTCGTTAGTTTCATCTAGCATATCCATGTGATGCTAATTAAGTTTACTAATGCAGCCGAATCCCCGGTAAACAAATCGGCTCGAAGAGCATTTATGATGGCTGTTTTGATAACGTGCTCCTCACGTTTTTTTTTATTTGAAACTCATACTTGCATATGTTTTTGAAATCGATGTTTTCAGAGCAAAGGCAGCGTGGAGTGCTGAGATGTCAAAGGCAACAACCGATATAAAGTTGGTTCGACGTTTGACGTTGGATATTAGACAGATATTCAGCCGCGAAAAACTTCAATACATTTGTAACGCTCAGCCCAGCGGGCTGGGGTTACTAAAATTTAAATGGGGTCTGACTTTTCTGTGTGAGAGTTAAAACGTGTTAAAAGAATGACAAACTAGAAATACGGTTAATAAGAATGGTGTATTAACAGGTTCACATTAAAAGACTTTAAAACAACACTATAAAACCAGGTAAACTCATTCTGTTAAAAGAATACAGTTATTTTGTCCATACCCTAAAAACAGTCCAAGAATCCCAGTGTGTCGTTGAGTCCCAATGCGAGTGTCCACCTGTGTATATACAATCCAAGTTTCTGCAAGTGATCCGGAAAGGTAAGTCCAATGAAATAGAAACTCCACAGTCCGGGTGTGAGTGGAAGCTGTGAATGGCCTCCCGGTATGTTTGCCATGCTGCTCTTTTTATGGGGTTCCTGCTTCCTGTCAGGTGACTAATCACAGGCCAACCATACAGTTCTTAAAGACATACACACCCACTAAAACGGATAAGAGGCATAAAATGGACTTAAGAACATGTAAACCAATTAAAACTCTATAATACACACAATCACTGTAATAAATAGAGCGGTTAAAACATGTCCCTTGTGTGACAGTGTCACATAGTCTCCCCCCTTTGCCTACGGCACCTCGGGGAAGAAATTAGACCTTTAGGAGTTCTGTCACCCGTTGTCCTTAAAATGTATACCCTCTTTCCAGTGTGGCTTAAAATGTCTTTTAATGTGAACCTGTTAATACACCATTCTTATTAACTATTTCTAGTTTGTCATTCTTTTAACACGTTTTAACTCTCACACAGAAAAGTCAGACCCCATTTCAATTTTAGTAACCCCAGCCCGCTGGGCTGAGCGTTACA
>NW_015552542.1:8599-17848 GCF_001515605.1 Sinocyclocheilus anshuiensis
CCCCATTGTCCATAAAATTTATACCCTCTTTCCAGTGTGGCTTAAAATGTCTTTGAAATAAATTAGCTAAAACCAGGCAGTCCCAGGCGGGCCCTAGTTTGCTGGAAGGAGCTGGGGAACCGTTGCAGAAAGGTGACAGTCGGTACCAGCCTGGGTAACCCTGGGTAGGTGGCGCGGTTCCTCCTTGGTACTTTCTATACCCAGCATGGCTGGCCCGCTGCTCCCTCCGTCGATTCATCCTTCCTGGCTTGACGGTTGGTGATGAAGCTGGTTGAAGTGATGAATCCTTGCTTTGGTCGGTGACGTTGCACGTTCCACATCCCCCCACATACTGCCAGACATTCTTGCAGACCGTAGGCCACCAGGTGACCTCCAGGATGCGGAGGAGCGTTTTCAGCCGTCCGTGATGTGGCTCCTTTGTCCTGCTGTGGAGTCTCTGTAGCGTTTGTGGGATCAAGGCCTTTGGAACGACGAGCTGCATTCTGTGCTTGCCGTCCTTGCACTCGCATATATATATATATATATATATATATATATACACATATACATATACACATATATACATACATACAGTTTTATTACACAACTTCGAAGGATGTGTCTTGTTTCAGGTTCAGATTGGTTTTAGACACAGAACTATAATTGAACACATACTATAGAAAATTAAACCAATACATAATTTAGTTTAAAATAAATACAATCTATTACCTTAGCTTCATAGGTTTTGGTTATAGGTCTTGTTACAGATTTCTTAAAGAACATTTTGCAGTAGTTTTCCTTGTAAAAAGAGATGCAGAAGTCACACTATTGACTTTCAAAAATCGCTTGCGAAACATTCCAAAGATTCTCCAGTATTACTGCCCCCTAGAGGAAGATACTGCAGTTGTTTTGACTGAGTTTGAAATTCATTTAAAATCAATAGCCTACAGTCTTCTATTTCAACTTTAAATGGTGTGTATTGTTTCTGATTCCTAAATGAACATTTAAATTAAGGTTTTACTCAGGGCACATGCTATTGAATGAAATTTAAATCTGTTGATAAATTAATTTAAATGTATGCAGTTTTCCATCACAACTTCAAAAGCTGTGTCTTGTTACTGGTTTCTAGAAGAATATTTTAATGTTGGTTTTAGTCACAGAATTATGAGAGAACACATGCAATTGAAACTGAATAGCCAATTAAAATGTTTATTAAGCTGATTAACCAATACATCAATTAGTTAAAAATTCAATTTTCGAGCTCATTTTCAAAGGGTTCGTTTTGTTTCTTTAAAAACACTTTAATGTTTTGTAAGAGGGATCACACAAAATGCATGTTATTTTTTAGTACTGTTCTGAGTAAGATATCTTGCATCAAATATTTGTACATTTAGTCCACAAGACAAAATATAGCCACATTATGTCAGAAGCTTCAAAAGAAAACTATATGTTTCCCATGTTACCTGGAGAGTTGTTCTGAAGAATAATGGACAGTTTAACTGCTCAGGATAAACAAGAGACTCATGAACAACTATCCAAAAAAAAGAAGAAGAAAAAAAAAAGAATTTAATTAATTTTTAAATTAAATTCAATAGCATGTGTCCTGAATTACATATGAGAGTAAAACCTGAATTGAAATGTTCATTTAGGAATCAGAAACAAGACACATCCCTTGAAGTTGAAATATAAGACTGTATTGATTTTAAATTAATTTAGTAAAGGTTTGAATGTCAAACTCAGTCAAAACAACTGCAGTATCTTCCTCTAGGGGGCAGTAATACTGGAGACTATTTTGAAGGTTTTGCAATCTATTCTTGAATGTCAATAGCGCGCGTGACTTCTGCATCTCTTTTGACAACGAAAACAACTGGAAATTGTTCTTTGAGAAATCTGTAACTCGACACAGCCTTTGAAGCTGAGGTAGAAGATTGTATTTATTTTAAACTACATTATGTATTGGTTTCATTTTCTATAGTATGTGTTCAATTATAGTTATGTGGCTAAAACCTCCATCAAAATGTTCTTCTAGGAATCAGTAACAAGACACACCCTTTGGATTTGAGAAATAAAACTGCATGCATTTTCAATTAATTTAGATTTTTAGAAAAAGTAGCCTGACCAGGTGCAGAAGGCAGCAGTGCCTATCATTGCTGTTGAGGAGGAAGAGGAAATGTCATGAGGGAACCCACTGGATGTTTTAATTGTCTGTCTTTCCACACAAGCGTTAATTTTATGATTTGTTGTGACATATACTAACACTTTTTTAATGCATTTAGAAAAAGGAGCCTGAGCAGGAGCAGAAGGCAGCAGTCCCCATCATTGCTGCTGAGGAGGAAGAGGAAATGTCACGAGGGAACCCACTGGATGTTTTGATTGTCTTTGAAGACGGAGAGGTGATGTCAACCAAGTCTAGGGTCAGTGCACTGCTGCTGCTTTTGCACTTTATGCCCTTATTTAGAGTACACTAAATTCTCAAAGCAGCTTTACAGAAAATGCATGTGTCTACATTACAATTTAGCCTGATCTGTACTATAAATACTATACTTTTCAACTTGAATAATGTTGTAACGTGATGTATAGTGATGCTATATATATATATATATATATATATATACACATATAGATATACACATATATACATACATACAGTTTTATTGAGCGGTCATCAGGCGCAAGTGTAACAGAGCAATTCAGCAAAAAAAAAAGAAGATAAAAAAAAAGTGTTTGTGTGTTGCTGCTGTTACAAAATGTTTTTATTTTTATGTTAGTTTCTTTCAGCATTCTTTTTATTTAAAAACATGGTTGGTGCATTTTATGTTTTGCAATGCTAAAACCATTTGAGGTTTAAATAAACACTGCAAGTGTAACAGAGCAATTCAGCAAAAAAAAAAGAAGATAAAAAAAAAGTGTTTGTGTGTTGCTGCTGTTACAAAATGTTTTTATTTTTATGTTAGTTTCTTTCAGCATTCTTTTTATTTAAAAACATGGTTGGTGCATTTTATGTATTGCAATGCTAAAACCATTTGAAGTTTAAATAAACACTGTCTCTCTCTGTCATTGAAGTTATGTTATTTATTGTAATGACCTTGAAAAGTGGATTCAGCATTGGGGAAAAATGAACATATTTTTACTCAAAAATAATACATCTATAATATATTGCTTGTGTGTTTCAAAGACACTCATAATTAATTTGTAATTTACTTGTGATACAAAAAAGTACACTTTAATCTCACTAATCAACCATGCAATTAGGCATATACTTAAAGTGTACTAAGTATACTTGAAGTTGTTCAAATTTAGCATATAAAAGTACACTAAATCCACTTAAGTATAATTAAGTTATACTTTACTATAATTTAATTACAACTAAAATATACTTAGTACAGAAATAGTTGTTCCAAAATAGCACACTTCAAGTTAACTAATCATTAACACACTTTAAGCACACTGACAATTAGTCTGGCTGCAAGTATACTTGAACACTTCTAAGTTTCAAAAGGTCACGAAATATGCTTTATTTTACTCTTATGTAATTGTTCTTAAAATATCAAGACAGGTTTTTGCTATTGCAGCAGTTAGAGATCCATCCGTGCTGGATATATATAGGTCCGGGTCGCCAAAGACCTGAATATGTAATAATGATTGGCGAAACATTCATGCATTGAAGGGTTAAATAAAATGCTATTTTTTAACCTTTCTATCAGCCAATGATAATTGTGAAAGAAAACAGAGAGCACAGATCAGTGGCTGAGAACACATCTGATTGACAGATAAACCAAGAGCTCTTATATCAATGTGTTGTTGTTGTTGTTAATGTTCTGGTTATTTTGTTTCGGTGTAGTTTGTTAATTTGTGCAAAGCATACAGTTAAAGTAAACTTCATCATTCAGCTAAACTGTGCACATTTATTTTAGACACTTCATGTCTTGATCCATTCATGCAATAAACACATGTCCACTGCTGAGCTGTGGGCTATGACTAATTTCATGCGCAATGCAGACAAAATTACAATTTAAAATCAATTTGAGCTACAGAAATGCATCGTAATTTTTACAAATAACGCTTCTTATTATGAGAAGGCTACTTTCTACGACTTTTTTTCCAGCAGTCATGGCGAAATTAGGTTCCTCCAATCTAAAAAACAAGAATCGAAAAAGAATCGAACACAACAGTGAGGAATCGATTCTTGGAACCGAATCCCATCGATTCCAGAACTGGGAATCGGACTCGATTCCAAAAATTTCAGAATCGAACAGCCCTACTTAAGTGTTGCAAATTAAAGACTACAAGAATGTCAACCCAAAATAGCTGCCCTCGACCTCTGAAACAGCCAATAGTGAGCCTGCTCATGTGAAGTCACAGTAGCACAACACTAATCATTTAATGTAACTACAATAAAATTATTTAATTAAGACACTGCACTGCTGAGCTGTGGGCTATGACTAATTTCATGCGCAATGCAGACACAATTACAATTTAAAATCAATCAGAGCTACAGAAATCCATCGTAATTTTTTACAAATAAAGCTTTATATTATGATAAGGCTACTTTCTACGACTTTTATATCCAGCAGTCATGGCGAAATTAGGTTCCTCCAATCTAAAAAACAAGAATTGAAAAAGAATAAAAAACAACAGTGAGGAATCGATTCTTGGAATCGAATCCCATCGATTCCAGAACCGGGAATTGGAATCGGACTCGATTCCAAAAATTTCTGAATTGAACAGCCCAGTTTTTATGAAAAAGCAACATGCGTCAAACATCTTTCCAAACATGAGAAGCATTTATGAACCTCTTGTCCCACAAAATACCACATTTAGTAACATGTTTTATTTCAAACTCACTTAGCATTGCATTATAAATATACTTTATTATAATGAAAATTATGATAAGAAGAACTCAGATAAGTCATATACTGTCGTAGTCCTGTGTTATTAGTCACGTTGCATCAATGAGCACGTTTACATGCATGTTCTTAAGCCGATTATGCTTAATAAGCCGAAATCGCACGTAGTCGTAGTCATGTAAACACGGTAACCCGTTTTCTTTTTCTGCCGGTCAACACAGGCAGTTTTTGGCTGCTTACCCTGATTTCGCCCCGGCATGTTAACGCAATAATCTACTTTCTGTCAGTTTATTGAAGTGTGCATGTGTGATACGTGACAGGAATGCTCTGTTAGTGCAGATTTAAGCACATCTTCACTGGCTTGCCGACTTTCCACCCCTGCTGAGCCGCAGTGTCTTAGATGTGTTTTTCACTTACCTAAAGTGAATTGGAAGCAACGTTCTAGGCCTGAAGGACCGGGTGGCACACTAACTGTAGAGTGAGTAGCTAATATTTTTCCTAATGGGGTGTTTAGTATGTAGCTAATGTGAAATTTATCTTTTTCTGTTTACAGCCAGTGTAGACCGGATTCTCAAAGGTCAAAAACTGGGAAGACACAACAGAAAAGTTCTTCCATCGTGTGTGGTGCGAGCCATACGGGAAATATACCCTTATATACCCTTACCCACATATACGGGACATATGTGGGTTTCAAGGAAGCTGAATAAGCTTTTGGACTGATTTAAAGAAGAGAAGAGTAAAACAAACACATTTTCTTTTTTTATTTATTGTTTTTCATTGTTATTGAAGACATTTTCAACAAACCCATTATGTGGATATTGCTTGTGTTACTACTATTTTAATAAAATACACAAAAGCCAGTTTGTGTTGTGGAGTGACTGATATTTATTATTTAGAGCCTACTAAACAGGTTCTTTTTAAAATTGCACAGATAGCTTCAGTTGCTCTGAATCGTTTACTGGGAAAGTGTGAAACATAAGCCTTTCAAGCGTTGGTAATGCACTTTTACGTACTCTTATAAATATACTTTATTATAATGAAAATGATAGTAAGAAGAACTCAGATAAACCATATATTGTTGCAGTCCTGTGTTTATTAGTCACATTGAATCAGTGGCTACGTTTACATGCACAGTTTTTGGTTCAATCAGACTGAATTAATTCCGATTGATGAATCTGAACGTAGTGTTTACATGAACGCTAAATAAAGTGATCGGGTTGATGTGCGCTTTTATATGTCACAAGCTTCAAATCGGAATTTATTTTTATTTTTAACAGCAGAATTAATATTTATCCATTTATGGATAAATATACTGTACATATAAACCTCTGTGCCGTGCTGCTCATATTTATCACACAGAAAAAAAGCCCCTCCCCGCACCCAAAACGGGTTGCCTGTGGATGAGTATCCAAAACAAGGACTGGTGGGAAGTTGTCCTGCTCCCCTTCACAGTTGTCGAGTGAAAGGAGAGTTTTATAATGACAGGACACGCATTTATACAACACTTCATTTAAAAGGAAGAGCAGTTCATTCCACGCATCATACATCATTACGTTATTTCTGCGTCATTGCACATGCGCCGTTATTTCAGTTTCAGGGTTCAATCCGATCGAGTGTTTACATGCACTCTCAATCGTATTAGAAAAGGAATAAACCACCCCCTTCAATCAGATTGAAATTTCATTTGGATCGAGCTCAATTGGATCGATTAAGGTGTTTACATGAAGGTTTTCAGTCCGATTCAGCCGTCAATCTGATTACAAACGGATTATTTGGTTGCATGTAAACGTAGCCAATGAAAGCAGTTCAGTCTTCTGTTTCCTGGAACAACGTGCATTACTGTTCTGCGGGGCATATTTGGAGTTTCAGCTCGAGAGCGCCTTCTGGCTTTCAGATGGAGATTTACTACTGATCACAGAACCGTGCTTCAATTAACTATATGCATGACAATTGCAGCTTTTGCCTAATTGCGATTGTGATTTAATTTCGATTAACTGTGCAGCCCTAGTTTAAATTCATGATATTTTTTCATAACAATCTTGTTTGTCTTAGTTTGTTAAACTAGCTTTCTGCAACAGGCCACTTTTAAGCTGCTGCTGTTTCTTACAGTTTTTAGAACCACAGAATGAGGTTAAAATATTGCTGTAAACTTACCCAGTTACTGTAAGTTGCTAAACCTTCTTTCTGGAATACCCCTGTGGTGTTAAGACAGTTAATCGAATAGGTCTCTCTCATGTAGGCAGAGTGCTTTGGGAAGAGGGTGGGGGTTGAAGAGTTACAAGCCCCCTGTCCTGGGCCAAGCAGTGTAGGAATGATAAGACTAATAGTCTTCCTTTGAGGACCCTGTTCTTCTCTCTCCTTATTAGTCATTTATCACACCTGCCAGCCTGGCTGAACCATAATTACTCTGGCCTTGTCCCTTTCGTGCTGTCATGTCTGAGAGAGAGAGAGAAAGAGAGAGAGAGAGAAAGAGAGAGAGAGAGAGAGAAAGAGAGAGAGAGAGAAAGAAAGACCAGCATTAGAGAAGAAACGGGAGGTAGTTCTCCCCATTAGAGAGTCAAATTGATGAGGTTGCAGCATAAACAATCATAAAAACCCTATAATAAGTGTGTGTGGAGAAATAGCTTATCAGATAGCTGTGGCTCTTTTTTTCCATACATTTCTTTCAGATGATAGGAGCAAGAAGAACCTAATCTTGTGCACAGGAATACATCTGCATAGACCATATCTACTGTGTCACTAATAGGAAAGGGGTATCTTATGTTGAGAGGTGACAAAAACTTGACACTGAAGAGGAATCTCTAAAATGATGTTTAGGCACTTCAAACAGTTTAAACACAAATGAGCTGTTAAAACTTTAACACCAGAGTCCTGCAGTCTGATATGTTACTCCACCTAAATCTATTAAAAAGCATTTTCTGTAGGACACTAAATCTAAAACATACCCTGCCCCAAAGCAGGTTAAGTTCAGAGTAACTGTAGTTAATATATGTTAAAAGTTAATGTGACAGAGAATTACATAAACTATGCAAAAATATAAAATATCACATTTGACACTTTCCACTTTTAATTTACCAAAAACTATATATACACTGGACAGACAAAAATAAAAGTCACCATCTAAGCACCAAATAAGCAAATACGTATGACTATACAGGTGCATCTCAATAAATTAGAATGTCGTGGAAAAGTTCATTTATTTCAGTAATTCAACTCAAATTGTGAAACTCGTGTCTTTTCCACGACATTCTAATTTATTGAGATGCACCTGTATGTTAGTGGTTCAACAGATCACAGATCTCACGGTGCGGATCACATTACGGTTTTTGACCACGGATCGGATCATTTTTTGGATCAGCAAGAAAAAGAAAAATATTTCAATTTAACTGGCTTTCCATTTATTACTTAAAGCGAAGTACTTCTTTGATACCACAGCAAATATTACTATATTAACTAAGAAAGTTTAAACATGATTAAAGAGACAAGAGAACAGCCAGTAAAAATAAGAAGAAATACACAAATTACAAGCATAGAAAAATACAACAGAATATGTTACAAATAAAATAAGGTTGGTAGTATTCAAATACAGAAATGTAATAATTAGGGGAAATAACACTGCATAGTGTTCACTGTATAAATTAAATATAGATTTTTATCACAGCTGTTTTGTTGTTTGATGATCATTAATGACAGCAGCAGTAGCTATTTATAGATGCACGGATCCGATATAATGATACACATCACATCCGATTTATTTCTCAGCTGTTTTCATTCACTTGAGACATAACTGACTGCGTTTACCTGAATGATTGTCGAGATGGGTATTTTGCATAGACTGTATAAAAACATGGACGTAGTGTCCGTGACATCACCCGTAGGTTCCTGAAGAGGTTTTTGAAGCTCAAAGTGAGCAGAGCCGGCCGTCGCCATCTTGGCAGCGCGTCACCGCACGTCACTCCCGGATAATCATGTAAACATGTTTTTTTCTGCTGTAAAGTTGGGCATTTTAACAGTGAAAGTCAGTTGTGCCAGACAATTTTGGAGGCAGAGACAGATTGTGGGGGCACTAATAGGGAAAAACTTAAACTGTTGGAATAAAGAGTTTTAAAGGGTTAGTGATGGAAAACTTGCAGGTCAATGGGCATCAGTGTTTAAGGTTGATAAACACGCGTACACGGACGCATATAATACTACCCGCCTGACATTGGCATGTGTTATTCAGGTGTCAAAGTTGTGCAGAGTTGAAGGAAGAACCCTCAAAGACAGTGCCAGAAGGATGCTGGACAGGTAAAGCCTACAAATCTTGCCACATTAATCAAACATTGTGGTGTCAATACTCGATAAGTTACAAAGCAAAAATAATTCCTTTACTGGTCATTTTGAAATGTCAAACTTTGTCTGCAATTGTTAACCACCTCAATCT
>NW_015552542.1:18417-23425 GCF_001515605.1 Sinocyclocheilus anshuiensis
TTTAACCTGAAGGGGGGTGGTCCGCTGCAGAAAGAGGCATTTGAAAAGACTGCACTGTTCTCCGTCATTAGAGGTATGTGTATAAACACACAAAATGTACCAGAGAGCTTCTCTCTTTTTTAACACACTGAATGGTGATACACTATATATCTCGTTTTTGTTTTTACTTGGCATCCGCAATTGCCATTATTGCGCCGCAATAATTTCATAGCGCATTACCGTATGGCGCACTGTGAGGATAATTACAATTTTGGCTATTAGCTTAGGCTACTCCTCATTGAAAATATTTTTTTAAAGTTTTATTTTTTAAACAGGTCTATTAATTTATACAATTGAATTATAGGCCTATAATTAAAATTATTAACACTGCAGTCATCAATGAAAATTAAGAGCAGCTTTATTTCGTGCACAGATGGGAGAGGTGGGGGTACTGGTCTCCTCATTTCCAAAAGCTGGAACTACCTCCCATGCTCTTATAACATCAACAACACTTCCTTTGAATTTCATGCCATTACAGTCACACTCCCTGTAAAAATCCACATTGTAGTCATTTATCGCCCTCCAGGTCAGCTGCGCAACTTTCTAGAAGAACTGGACATGCTGCTGTCCTCATTTTCCGAGGATGGCAGCCCGCTGGTACTTTTTGGTGACTTCAACATCCACCTTGACAAGCCATTAGCTGCTGACTTCCACTCATTATTTCATTATTTATTTCATTATTACTTTTAATATACATCTAACTTCTTCCACCAAACCCTCTGGCAGTTTCATTTAGACGAAATGAAGTCTCTGAGGTCTCTTTCTCCTTCTCGACTTTCCTCCATGGTATAATCCTCTCTTCCCACCCCCACACATTTCTCATCATTAGATGTGTATTGTACTACAGATACATTATGTACTACCATAACTAGTTGCTTAGACGACATCTGTCCTATTTCCTCCAGACCAGCACGTGCTAGTCCTTCCAACCCCTGGTTAACTAATGTCCTCCGCAAACATCGGACTAAATTTATGGCAGCAGAGTGAAAATGGTGCAATTCAAAAGACTCTGCTGATCTCAGCAGGTATCAGTCTCTGCTATCTTTATTTTCCACCAAAGTTCACACTGCCAAAACGGCCTTCTTTCACAACAACATCAACAGTGCATCAGACACAGACAAACTCTTCAAAACATTCAATCCTCTTCTTTGTCCCCCTCTACCAGCTCCCACCACCTCTTTAACTGCTGATGATTTTGCTAATTACATCACTAACAAAACCACATCCATCAGCAATCAGTTCTCGGCTCCACTCACCCAGGAACACTCACAGTAAACACTCGCATCATCTTCTCTCCTCCTTCTCTCCTCTTACAGAAGATGAAGTGTCTAAATTTATCCTCTCCAGCCATCCCACCACCTGCCCTCTAGACCAAATCTCCTCACATCTCCTGCAAGCTATTTCCCCTGCACTTATGCCTTCACTCACACACATCATCAACACATCTCTTGTCACAGTCATTTTCCCCACTGCATTCAAACAGGCTCGGGTAACACCACTGCTCAAAAAACCTACATTAAGCACTTGATTTGTAGATAGCTAGAGACCTGGCTCTCCTTCCATTCAAAACAAAATCACTTGAATGCATTGTGTGCAACCAAGTGTTTTCCTTTCTCTCACAGAACAACCTGCTGGACAATAACTAATCTGGATTTAAAAGTGGCCATTCAACTGAAACCACCTTGCTTTCAGTCACTGAAGGGCAACGGAGTGCAAGAGCTCAATCTTCAGTTCTCATTCTGCTAGATCTATCTGCTGCATTCGACACTGTTAGTCATCAAATCCTTCTGTCCACCCTCTCATCGCTGGGCATCACCAGAACTGCACTCCACTGGTTTGAGTCTTACTTCACGTGCAGGTCCTTCATGGTGTCTTGGGGAGGAAAGTTATCCAAATCACATCAACTGGTCACTGGGGTTCCTCAGGGATCAGTTCTTGGACCACTCATCTTCTCTATATACACTACATAACTGGGACCCATCATTCAGGCACATGGTTTTTCCTACCATTGCTATGCTGATGATACGCAGCTCTATCTCTCATTTCAACCAGATGATCCAACAGTACCTGCTCGGATCTCAGACTGCCTGACAGATATCTCAGCATGGATGAAAGAACATCACCTGCAACTCAACCTGGCAAAGAAAGAGCTTCTCATCTTCCCAGCCACTCCATCAGTACAGCACCAGTTTACATCCAACTGGGCTCATCAACGATAATCCCATTGGGTTCAGCCAGGAATCTTGGGGTTATGCTTGATGATCAGCTGACCTTTAAAGATCATAATCGCTGTAGGGTCAAGCGATTAGTCAACAGAAGAGAAGGACGGCAATGCATGAGTGTTTTGTATAATACATGTTATAGATCTGTTGTTTAAATTATTACTTGCTGCTAGGAAGGAATATTTCGTTTTCTACCTATTTAGTAATTAGAAGGCGGCCACAGCGACTGTGGACTATTTAAACGGCTTGGTCACTGTCACACCTTGGGACAAGCGATTAGTCAACAGAAGAGAAGGACGGCAACGCGTGAGTGTTTTGCATAATACTTAAGTATTGTTATAGATCTGTTGTTTAAATTATTACTTGCTGCTAGGAAGGAATATTTCGTTTTCTACCTATTTATACTTTGTATTTTCGTTGGAGTTTGTATTTTTGATTGCACTTACTGGTAATTATTCTAATAATTGCCCTCGGCTTAGAAGGAGCCTGTGTTCTTTGCATTGCTCCCTTCCTGCGCTTAAGTGCGAACTGTAGTTTCGATTGGACGATTTGCCCTGCTATAGGCCATTAGCAGTGCTAATTAGAAGGCGGCCACAGCTGTTTTCACTTTACTGTGTATTTATTTGATGCTTGTGCGCTGACGCGGAAGCATCAGCGGAAGCGTTCAGCCTTCCTCATGTAAAGACCAGAGGGTAAAGACCTGCAAATTCACCGAGCAACGACCTCACCATCACACTTAAGTATATTTTTTTATCTTCTCTTTACACACTCTCCTTAACTGTCCTCTCTTTTCCATTTCAATCATGTGTTTCCAAACCATTCCGCCTGTCTCTCGATAATGCTCTAACATCACATGCAGACGCCTAACCTGCATTCTATCTCTACATCCTCTACTGCACCTCTTTCTTTCTCTGTGGGTCTCTGGAATTGTCAGTCAGCTGTCAACAAAGCAGACTTCATTTCTTAAGAATAACTGTTTATTTAAAAGAATAGTGTATATATATATATATATATATAAAATAGTCCTTCACTTTTTCACTATTTTAACAGGCTACTTTACTACTACTACTATACTATAACAGGCACTTCTTGAGTTTATTGCCATCTTATGGTAAATCGCTTGTTGTCGATATTATTTTTAATATTGATGAGACTGTTTTCCACATGACCATCACATCGAGTTTCTGTAACAAAATTGAGATTTAAATGATGTACTGTAAAACATCCACATGTCCACATGGCTGACATAATATAAATGTGTTGTACAGTGAGTGTATGTATGTGTATATTGATGTATCATATGGCAGAGAGACAGAGAACAGATACAACACAAACACAAAACTATCAAATATGCTGGGATAGTAAGACATAGAGGGGGAAGCAGAGAAAAAGAGTGGGTGGCACTGCACTAATGACTTCACAGCCCATTAGCCACTTAGTCTGATATGCTACACCTCATTACTCTCCCAGCGCAGCCATGCATTAACACACAAATCCATCCGTTTGCTCAGACCTGTCCTCTAGCCCAAAACTGCACTCATTCTCACCCAGTGTGTGTGAGTGTGTTTGCCAGAAGAGAAAGAACAAGACTGTCATCTCCTGCCTGATATCTCTATGGCATAGAAAGTAAAATTAAAGTAAAATGCGAAACAACTTAATCCAATTAAAGACTTAATGCAGAGTTCCACATGACAATTCGTTTTGGAACAGAGACAGATTCCATTTTATAGCAAAATTTAAATTTGGCTACTCAAGCAATAAATCAATTAGTTACACTAACAATTACACTATGGGGAGGAGAGGGCACAACAGGAGACCCTTTAGGTTGGATTAAAAATGGTTATGCCCCTGTCTTTATTGGGTGTCTGTATCTAGCTTCATCTAAACAAAACCACACCACACCAGAAGCAAAACCACACCACTGATTTACCACAAAGTTCTGTCCAAAAGCAATTGGAATATCCATGTTCTTGTCCAAACACTAGCTGCTGGCCACTGTCTATCGTCACAGTCCCCCACATATGCCATTTACACAAACTGGGGCCATTAACCCTCTAAGCACCAAAGTCGCAAAATTGTGACAAGACGTCATACTTAATAAAATAGGCTGTAGATCCTAATATGGAGTACTGTCTCATTTGTATTCCCTACCACTAGATGGCAGACATGTAGTACTTCGATTCTAGACCAAAATGACGTCATGTTCCTATTCAAAATGTTCGAGGAAATAGCAGAGCAAGTGAGCTATCGTGTCATTGATGCGGAAGCAGTTCAGTTCAGAGGGTCTGAGTAAATTGTGAGATTTGTGAGAGAAAATCGCCAAATGGCTAATAGGTGAGCTGTTGCTTGAGGTAGAGGCAGCAGGGGTAGGAGAAATGGGGCTGGAAGTAGCACTAGCTCTTTGGATCCAGCGTCCCAAAGAGGTGGGAGTGGCCGCAGTAGATGTGGCCGTGCTGTGCGTGGGAGAGCCGGGAGACGTGGTAGGGGAAGCAGGGGTGATCTGGATCTAAATAGGGCTGGAAATAGCGATGACAATGGTGGCTGGGTTTATTTGAGAAATGAAGAAGTGTATCAGGACTGGATCAAACGCTTTGATGAGCCTGTTGGTTATCTAGGAGAGAAAGATTTGACCAGTGCTGCACCCTTACAAAGTACAGGTGCAGTCAGTGTGGGGTAGGTCTGTGCGCTGTGCCATGCAATGAGAGGTACCATACTCTCAAGAACTATAAACTTTGTCACCTAGATAC
>NW_015552542.1:24202-33880 GCF_001515605.1 Sinocyclocheilus anshuiensis
TCGGTCATGCCCAACATTTTTCTAATTTACAGTAGATCTCTATCTTTAAGCCCTTTCAAGCCACAAGCTTTTGAAATATTGATGTCAAAATCCAGAATTAAAAAAAAAAAACCTAGCGCCTAAAGGGTTAAGCATAGAAACAGGTGCAGTAAGCCAGTTGTTCCTGCCAGCACTGATATAAATTAGGATTTCATTAGGATTTAGAGTGAATTAGAGTTAATCATGTATAGTGATTGTGTGTATAATCCATCACATACTGTACTACTGATATAATAATTAACTAAAACAATAACAATAACATATGCTTATCTTAATCAAACTCACCTGCCTGTAACTTTCTAGTAATCTGGAAGACATTGATTACTTTAAGTGTGTTTTATTAGGACTGGAACTATACTCCAACTCAACTCTGGTGACTATTGTTGCTATTTTTTCATCTTCAATTTTGCTTTTATTGTTTTTGTTTTTTTTGTTCCTTCCAAGAAACGTATTCAAAAAAAAAAAAAAAAAAGAGGTTAATTATTTTATGGAGAAAAATCACCAACACAGTTTTTTTTTTTTTTTTTTTTAATTGTACAAAGAAAGTACATACTGGCTTGTGGTGTGATGCAAGGATATTTTCCTAGCTAAGCCATATGTTTAAGTAAAAATTGTGTCAAATTACAACCTACAGTTATAAGTTCATTGTACTTTTTGGACTGATTAAGACAATCAAGTTGAAACTATAAAAGCTTCTAAAGTCAAGTAGGAATCAAATAACTTTTTTTTTTTTTTTTAAATGAAAGGGGAAAAAACATATTTTTTGTCTCTTTTACTTTTTTCTCTATAATGCATTATGAAAAAAAATGCTAAAACATAATTTTTATGAGTAACACATATGAGCACTTTGCAATCTCACTGCCAACAGTGCTCCAGATGGACATACAGGTGCATCTCAATAAATTAGAATGTCGTGGAAAAGTTCATTTATTTCAGTAATTCAACTCAAATTGTGAAACTTGTGCATTAAATAAATTAAATGCATACAGACTGAAGTAGTTTAAGTTCTTTTAATTGTGATGATTTTGGCTCACATTTAACAAAAACCCACCAATTCACCATCTCAACAAATTAGAATATGGTGACATGCCAATCAGCTAATCACCCTACCAAGTATTGAGTACATGTACAGTAAATGACCATACTTTCCAGAAGGCCAACAATTTACTAAAAATGTTTTTTTTATTGGTCTTATGAAGTATTCTAATTTGTTGAGATAGTGAATTGGTGGGTTTTTGTTAAATGTGAGCCAAAATCGTCACAATTAAAGGAACCAAAGACTTAAACTACTTCAGTCTGTGTGCATTGAATTTATTTAATACACGAGTTTCACAATTTGAGTTGAATTACTGAAATAAATGAACTTTTCCACGACATTCTAATTTATTGAGATGCACCTGTACTGTACAGTGCTTGGTGTGCTCATGCTTTGGTCAACTGATAACAAATCTCAGTACTCTCGGGGTGATAGTGTTACATTCCAATGTCTCTGTCATTAACCTAATGTGTTATTATTGTGGTTACTTGATATAAACATAACTTAATATTTCCAGTTGTTCCTGTATGACAGTAGTGATCTATGCCAGTTCCCTCTAGCAACTCTTGGAGCAGAGAATTCAACACATACTTCTGTTGGATTTCAGAAGACAACGATCCATGAAATAGCACTTGCATTACATTGTGTCTGCATTCATATACTTTTGTAGTTTTGACTTATAGTCCTGTATTGGACCTAACAGCAGCTCCATCTTTTTTGTCTATAAATTATGTTTTTATATTTATGGTTATAAGAGAACCTTGAGGAATGTATTAAATAAATGAAACGGGCATAAGGCTCTTGCAATGGGACCAGCGCTGGATTATGGACCAGGCCTGAGGGGCCAGTTCCCTGCAATCTCACACTGTCAAGGGCCTCCAAAGTTTTGAAAGGTATGTCCCGGGACCCCTAGATAGCACCACAAAAGCCATTTTTATTGTAATGCTAGCCAGCAAAAAAAAAAAAGTTTGTTTATTTTTTTATAGTTTTAGTCCTAATAGTTCTTGTCACTTAAAGAAACAAATCTGCCACTAGGGGTGTTGAGAGACTGTGACTTTCCTTATTTTAGTCCTGTATTGGTGAAAAAGGGAAATCAAATCTCTGAGAGAGCTGAAAGAGTCAATCACACGCAGGGAATATATGTATTGTAAAGTGGAATCGGATGTACTGAGGTTCATAAATCATGTCAGAAAGTGAGTGTATGAGATGATGACCTTGTCATCTTTAATGCCATGGAGTATTCTGCCCTGGAGATGGGAAAGAGAATAAGAAAGAGAGAGAGAGGCAGAAGGACACTGAGATAGATAGGTTAGTTCTAAAAGTAATTAGCTTTAAAGGTGAAGTGTAAAGTTTTAATGTTAAAATTCTTTCTCCTATTCCAGTTTAATGAGTCATGTAAGTAAGGTATTTGTAGGTTGATTTACGTATATATTGTAAACACAGTGAATCAGCAGCACGTTTTGCTCTGTTTGTTTCACCGACTTGACATGTCAACATCAGGCTCAAGCAATAGCATATGAGGAGCAAGACTAAATATTTGTTTAAACAATGGAGGGCAGGGGGAGGAGAGGAAGGGTAGGTATGAGTGTTTGTGAATCCTGTTTATGAAAATATATAATTCATTCATTCACTGATTTATTTACATTTAGTCATTTAGCAGATGCTTTTATACAAAGCGAATAACAAATGAGGACAATGGAAGCAAACAAAATTAACAAAAGAGCTATGATATGCAAGTGCTATGACAAGTTTCAGTTAGCCTAACGCAGTACACATAGCAAGGTTTTTTTAATTATATAATAAATTAAAAAAAGAAAACAGAATATAAAAAGAATAGAGCAAACTAGTATTAAGGCCCGTTCACACCAAAGACGATAACTATAAAGATAACGATAAAGATTCAGTTCTAAAAATCGTTCTCAATATTAAAGAATAGCAGAGTCCACACCACAACGATAAAGAAAAAGAGAAACGATATCGTTGGAATCACTTTCAAAACGATTTTTGTCCAGCTGAGGAACGATAAAAAATTAGCAGCCAATCAGAATCCATCCTGCTGTAACGAGCTCGAGAATTTAAAGCAGCAGACGAGTGTGCTCTTAGAATAAACACGATATCGTTCACTGGGGTGGACGCTAATATCGTTATCTTTATAGTTATCGTTCTTGGTGTGAACGGGGCTTTAGAGGCCTTTTTTTGCTTTTTGTTAATTGTATAATACATAAAAAGAAAATAAATAAATAGAAAACAAGCAGTTAGTAAATTAATACAGTGCAAGTCTAAAAGGGGCAAGTCTTTTTTTTTTTTTTTTTTAAAGAATATAATTAGAATAGAGAGTGCTAGAGCTAGAGGGTCAAATAAAGATGGAAGAGATGTGTCTTTAGCTGTTTCTTGAAGATGGCTAAGGATACAGCTGCTCAGATTGGTAAAGGGGTGCAGAGCCACTGGCTTGCACTGGCTGTTTTGTATGCAAACATAAATGCCTTGAATTTTATGCGAGCAGCTATTGGTAGCCAGTGCAAATTGATGAAAAGAGGTGTGACGTGCCCTCTTTTTGGATTGTTAAATCTACTCTTGCCTCCGCATGATCTGCTAAATGTGACTATAAGGCATGGAGACATTAGGATATCATAAACATCATGAGTTTCTGTAAGTTTTTTTTTTATGTCTGTAAGATTTTATAAAATGTCTTTCTCATCATTTGGACTGGCAAAAGTTACTATACATTTGATACAAAATGAATTAAAATATGTCTGTTTGCATATTGCATTATTTCACATTTAATAATAAAAAAAATGTATATACTGAACAGTAATCTTGTTACATTCTGAACATAACACTATTTTTTGCAGTTCCATAGAGGCACATAAATTACACAGTAATACAGAATTTGGTAGCATTTATTGTTTGTTTAGAAAAAGGTAAAGTGTGGTTTTCTGTCTTTGAGTGTTTATGTGACCAACTGTTACGGAGGATTAAAATGTACGTATCTTTATTGTTTAGTTCTGACCTTCATCAGGATGCAGGGATAATGTAAACATGTTCAGGGAGTCGGCCCTGTCAAATGGGCCCGATAAACCCTTGCTGTGTTCACATGTCAAACATCACACACCTGACAAGCAATCCTCTTGAGAGAGAGATGTCAAACCAGGGTTATGTCCTCACTTCACACACTACAAGCAAGGTAAAGTTAAAATAAAGAACAGATGAAGAGTTGCACAGCATGTCTTCTTTGATGGTGCTTATAA
Organism: Sinocyclocheilus anshuiensis; assembly: GCF_001515605.1. Lineage (NCBI taxonomy): Eukaryota > Metazoa > Chordata > Actinopteri > Cypriniformes > Cyprinidae > Sinocyclocheilus > Sinocyclocheilus anshuiensis. The sequence goes on from NW_015552542.1 coordinate 28,526, forward strand.
ATCAAATGTTGACAATCAGAATTAAGGCACTAATAAGGCTTCTTACGATTGTGGTTTACTCACATTTTCAATAATGTGATACTTTTCTTGCATTCACTTTCACATTATTTTCTTAACTGTTAAAACATCTACACAAACAAGCATGTTCAACACTACCAATATTTTGCTAATTTCACAAAAGCGTGAAAGCTAACTACTGGCATAACAGGCATGAACTGATTTTCAAATTTGTGACAGTCTCAATTCTTCTAGCATATTTGTTATATGAATGCATGTTCAATCAAACCATCTTAGGCATCATAAATATATTTACACTATGCCCTCTTTTCCTCCTCTGTCTGAGTGATGAAATGCATCTGACAGGATTGACAGGAGGATTTGTAAACTTTCACCACCCCCTCCTTTTATCCTCTCATCCCCGGTGCAGAGAGGAAGTCCCTTTCCCTGAACCCGGACCACATCAGTCGAAAGCAAGACATTGCAGGTCTGACAGCTCCTGGATTCTTTACAGAGATGAGCTGTAGCTCTCTGACCTCTGACCATGAACCCTGCTGCTAAAAGAGGCTCAGAGACTAACTACACCACTGTCAGGTCAAACATCTGTCCTTGTACGGACCACATGAGCCTGACAGCATCAACACATATTCAAATCTCGCCTTCAGTCAAAGCAGCACCAGACAACACTGATATTTTTAAATATGTGAACATGTTTCAAATGAACCTATGCCCTGTACTGTATGCTTATTTCAGCATATTCACTTCTGTTTTTGTCTTGCTGCACTTTGGTCCCTTCTACCTCCACAGAGAAGGTACGTCACCCAGTACTATTTTTGGACAGATTTAAGGGGGGATCAGAATTTAAGTCATTGTATATGTATGATGAAGAATGGCAGGGCCCTCCAGCATTTTAAGCATAAAAGTTGATCTGGATGGTTATGACAACCATTAGATGAGCTAATTGGAGGCAGGAGGCTGCTGAAGCGTATCCTGGCTCAGGATCTGCTCCTAATGAGGAACTAAGGCTCAGTGTGGTGACAGAAGGAGACATCACCTGAAATTCACTGGAGCTTTGTAGACGCCACCATGTTGAAGAAAATGGTCTTACTTTACTTTATTGCAGAAATCTTTGGCTTCTCAGCAGGAAAAATAGGCTTACAATGTGTCAGAAACCCCAGAAAGCAGTTACAAACATTGACATTTAATTTTGCACATGATTTCCTACCAAAGCGACTTTTAATATAATGCACATAACCATGTCACTGGCAAATTCTATGACAGGTAGGTGCCAAAACATAATGTTTGTTAAGTGGTACATTATTGCCAAAAATCTGAAAACATCAGCACATAGAAATGGATATTTACATTGTCATAGCAAAATTACAAATGGTACCTGCCTGCCCATAATCACCTTCACACCTGGTGTTGTAAATTGTTGCCAAGACATTTTTATGTGTTTTTTTTTTTTTTTAGCATTTAGAGTGTTTTGCCACATTTCTATGTGGTTTCTAAAATGTTATGGTCTCTATTATTTGGGAAAATCACAAATTGACTGCTTACAAAAGTAAGAGTGCATGTCTATATAACAAAACACATGAATTGAGGTAATATTTATGTTTGTTACAAATGGAGTGGGACAAATAACATGCTACAATTTTATATTGCTAGCCCTGCTGATGGTCCTCCTTTCTAGTCTCCCCCGGTTTTTGCTGTAACTCCCTGGCTTGCCCTGCCTGTACCACCCTAGTCCATCTCTCCAGCCCCACCTTGTCCATCCACTTTTTGCCAGAGCTTGTTACATGTTGGTCAATCACATCAATTTGATCTAAGTATTGCGTTTACATAAGCTAAAGTTTAATTGCTATATTGCCAAAATCTCATTATCTCTCAATTACATTATAAGGGTGCATTTAAACATTGTTGATATGCTCAACGTAAGTTCTCCAATTGGAGATTTGGTGATCTTGGTGGACTTGACTTTGGTGTATTATATGGTTCCAGCTTCTGTGATCCCAGAGGTTCCTTTGTTTGGTGGTCTTGCATTCACTGATCTCCGAGGTTCCTTTGATTGGTTGTCCCAGAGGTTTCTCAGTTGGTAGTCCAAGCTACCAAACAAACAAACAAACAAACAAATCATGCATTTCCACAGTAATTCTATTGAAAACAAATATTGAAATCTTAGCATAGAATATTTACAATACAATAAAATAATATTATACGAATTCTAAATGCAGCTAACTGTGATTTCAACTTAAAAAAAAAAGAAGTTATTTTCTATTATATATACAGTGGTGGCCAAAATTGTTAGAACACCTGACAGATCTGAAAATATTGATCATTTTTTCCTCATGATTTAATGATTTGCATGATTTAATTTATATTTGATTATTTAATTTATGATTTAATATATTAATGAAACATGCAGATGGCTGCTCTGAGTTAAAAAAAATCAGATGAAGTGAGTCGTACTGTTTTTATCCACTTTTAACTCTAATATTTGGTATGTCCACCTTTTTGCAGCAAATACAGCAGCACATCTCTCTGGCGTAGTGTCAATATATTTCCTGAGAACTTCAACACTAATGTTATCCCATGCCTTCTGCAACTCAAGCCAAAAGCTTTACTTTGAATGTACAATATATCTGTCCAGTTTATTTTCCAACTCGCCCAAAATTTGCTCAATTTGGTTAAGGTCCCGACTTTGAGGGGGCCAGTCCATCATGTTCAATGTTCCAGCATATTCCTTCTGTCGCAGGTAGTTCCGTCAGTAGTTTTATGGGTATTGTAATGGTAAACAAAAACAACTGAAACCTCTTAAATATGCCAAGTGTTCTAACAGTTTTGGCCACCACTGTATATAATTCTTAATTGCTTGATTAATTCAACTGTCACCAACCTTCGTGTGCATGTACCTTTAAAATAATTACTACTCAGTAAACTACTAATTAAAATCAAATCAAATAAATAAACTGGATGAGGTGTTCCATTTCCAGGGGTGTAAAATATTTGAGTAATTTTACTTGATTGCTGTACTAACGTATTATTTTGGGGTATCTGTACTTTATTCAAGTAAATTTTATACTACTTGTTTTTGTCTAAAAATTTAGATTACTTGAGATTTTACTTGATTACATTTCTAAGGGGGGGAGGGGGGGGGGGCCTGTACTTTTACTCCTTATAATTTTATTTCAACTTAAGAAGCTTTTTTTTTTTGATCTCATGCACAATTAAATATGGTAAATATTTGAGGTTTGTTTTCACACATGAAACACGCAGATTTCAGCTTCAGTTATAACTTTAATCAGATAAATTTCTGGCATCAAAAGTGTGCCATCAAATCAGATGAAGCATACTGAGGTAGCAAAGTTGTACTTTTTATAGAGTACTTTTTACACCCCTGTCCATTCCCTGTGCTAATACTGAAGCCCCTTAAGTAAAAAAAAAAAAAAAAAAAAAAGGTTGTATGGTTATTGCAGCCGTACTAATTCTGCCAACACAGAGAGCCAGCTTAGTCTTTGATGAACATCGTGGGTTTCCTGCGAACTTTCACAGGACAAGGTCATACATGCAATATGTAAGACAAAATGTAAGAAAAGAGAAAGAAAGAGAGATATGTGGAGGAGTAGATCATTGCGTACTGTAGGCTTGAAACAGTAAGAAATAGTGAAATGATAATACTGTATGTGGAATGGGCTCCGGCCACAAAACTTATTTGAATCTCTTGAAATTCTACATTGTTAACCCTCAAATGGTCCTCATTTCCTGTTTACACTTCTGGTCTTTGGGGTCAATATGACCCCAACATTGATATAATTATTGTAAAAAATATATACATTTTTAATCATACAAATCACAAATCATTTCTTCTCATCTATACATTAAAGCTGTTGTCTGGGAGCTATGAAGTACTTTTGTACCTTTTTCCTTTTTACTTCCTCAACTACACCATTAGCTTGCATGTGAAATATTTTTTTTAACGAAAAAATCACTTAAATGATGATCTAAATTTGATTTAAGTTGTTTCTGGATATTGATCTAGGAGTTAGGTGTAGAATTCTTCCATCTGCTGGTTAGAGAACAAACTTGTAGAAATTAGAGTTTTGGAAAGAATAGTGTAATGACCATATATATCCAGCAGAGGCCCATTAGAGATCCATTCATTTTTCCAAGTATACCCGGCTGCAGCCTGCAGATCGGGGTGGGGCTGCATCTGGGCCGGGGTTGCACGTGTCACCCCGCCCCATACCTACTCTGATTGGTTCGATCGTCTTTCATAGGCATACATGATAGAAAATGTGTGCGTAGTTGGTGTAGGATGGAGTATGTTGTTTAAAAAGCTAAAAATGCTGTGCAGTTTTAGCCTTCATTATAATGCACAGTTGTTTATTGTAAACTTGACTCACCATGTCTGTTTTATTGAATCACGAGATGCTAGCTGCTGCGAGTTTAATCTTCTGGACCAGTCAAATTCACAAATGAATAATTGGGGCATTCTAAAATGCTTAACGTGAAAGTTGGCTATGTGGCTTAATGCATTACAACTGTGTTTTAAAAATACCAAACTCAGTAAACACATTATCAATAAAGCATTCTATTCACAGACAAGCAGATATGAGCCCAGAGTACAAATAAATACTGTAGTGTTTTTTAACCATACTATAGTAAAGTGTATTATACTGTATATAGTATAGTATTTACAACACTTTTTAATGAATGCTACGGCATACTGTAGTATTAACTATAGTGAACTGATAAACTGCAATAAATACTGTAGTATACTTTGGTTTTTACTACAGTAAACTGTAGTGTATTGTAGTATAATATACCCCTATAGTTGTAGAAAACTTAGTACAGTATTGGGTAAAGTAATTTGTTTCTATTAGTATAGTTGTTATATTACCACAGCAACTATAGAATTACCACAACAAATTAATTCAAGCACTTTACTATAGTATGGTTCAAAAACACTATATTTACTTTAAATTACTATAGTATTTTTCCATGTGGGACGTTAAGTGTTTTCCTTATAGGCTAATGGTTTTCTATGGGAGGAAAAGACTTAACTCAACACGTAATTAAACGCATTGCATTCTTATTCTGGAATCATCTGCTTGTCTGTGAATAGAATGCTTTATTAATAATGTGTTTACTGAGTTTGGTCTCTTTAAAACACCGTTTTAATGCATTAAGCCACGTTAAGCATTTTTCACGTTAAGCGTAGATGTCCCGAATCATTCCAGCTGATTGAAAAGAATCGGCTCAATAATGGTCACAAAATGGGTATCGGAGAATATATTATATTTACCATTTGAATATATTTATATTAATTTAATATAAATAGATGATACTTTATAAAGT
>NW_015552542.1:40416-47292 GCF_001515605.1 Sinocyclocheilus anshuiensis
GGGGGGGGGGCCTGTACTTTTACTCCTTATAATTTTATTTCAACTTAAGAAGCTTTTTTTTTTTGATCTCATGCACAATTAAATATGGTAAATATTTGAGGTTTGTTTTCACACATGAAACACGCAGATTTCAGCTTCAGTTATAACTTTAATCAGATAAATTTCTGGCATCAAAAGTGTGCCATCAAATCAGATGAAGCATACTGAGGTAGCAAAGTTGTACTTTTTATAGAGTACTTTTTACACCCCTGTCCATTCCCTGTGCTAATACTGAAGCCCCTTAAGTAAAAAAAAAAAAAAAAAAAAAAGGTTGTATGGTTATTGCAGCCGTACTAATTCTGCCAACACAGAGAGCCAGCTTAGTCTTTGATGAACATCGTGGGTTTCCTGCGAACTTTCACAGGACAAGGTCATACATGCAATATGTAAGACAAAATGTAAGAAAAGAGAAAGAAAGAGAGATATGTGGAGGAGTAGATCATTGCGTACTGTAGGCTTGAAACAGTAAGAAATAGTGAAATGATAATACTGTATGTGGAATGGGCTCCGGCCACAAAACTTATTTGAATCTCTTGAAATTCTACATTGTTAACCCTCAAATGGTCCTCATTTCCTGTTTACACTTCTGGTCTTTGGGGTCAATATGACCCCAACATTGATATAATTATTGTAAAAAATATATACATTTTTAATCATACAAATCATTTTTGTTTACTTCTCATCTATACATTAAAGCTGTTGTCTGGGAGCTATGAAGTACTTTTGTACCTTTTTACCACAAAATTCCTCAACTACACTATTAGCTTGCATGTGAAATATTTTTTTTAACGAAAAAATCACTTAAATGATGATCTAAATTTGATTTAAGTTGTTTCTGGATATTGATCTAGGAGTTAGGTGTAGAATTCTTCCATCTGCTGGTTAGAGAACAAACTTGTAGAAATTAGAGTTTTGGAAAGAATAGTGTAATGACCATATATATCCAGCAGAGGCCCATTAGAGATCCATTCATTTTTCCAAGTATACCCGGCTGCAGCCTGCAGATCGGGGTGGGGCTGCATCTGGGCCGGGGTTGCACGTGTCACCCCGCCCCATACCTACTCTGATTGGTTCGATCGTCTTTCATAGGCATACATGATAGGAAATGTGTGCGTAGTTGGTGTAGGATGGAGTATGTTGTTTAAAAAGCTAAAAATGCTGTGTAGTTTGAGCCTTCATTATAATGCACAGTTGTTTATTGTAAACTTGACTCACTATGTCTGTTTTATTGAATCACGAGATGCTAGCTGCTGCGAGTTTAATCTTCTGGACCAGTCAAATTCACAAATGAATAATTGGGGCATTCTAAAATGCTTAACGTGAAAGTTGGCTATGTGGCTTAATGCATTACAACTGTGTTTTAAAAATACCAAACTCAGTAAACACATTATCAATAAAGCATTCTATTCACAGACAAGCAGATATGAGCCCAGAGTACAAATAAATACTGTAGTGTTTTTTAACCATACTATAGTAAAGTGTATTATACTGTATATAGTATAGTATTTACAACACTTTTTAATGAATGCTACGGCATACTGTAGTATTAACTATAGTGAACTGATAAACTGCAATAAATACTGTAGTATACTTTGGTTTTTACTACAGTAAACTGTAGTGTATTGTAGTATAATATACCCCTATAGTTGTAGAAAACTTAGTACAGTATTGGGTAAAGTAATTTGTTTCTATTAGTATAGTTGTTATATTACCACAGCAACTATAGAATTACCACAACAAATTAATTCAAGCACTTTACTATAGTATGGTTCAAAAACACTATATTTACTTTAAATTACTATAGTATTTTTCCATGTGGGACGTTAAGTGTTTTCCTTATAGGCTAATGGTTTTCTATGGGAGGAAAAGACTTAACTCAACACGTAATTAAACGCATTGCATTCTTATTCTGGAATCATCTGCTTGTCTGTGAATAGAATGCTTTATTAATAATGTGTTTACTGAGTTTGGTCTTTTTAAAACACCGTTTTAATGCATTAAGCCACGTTAAGCATTTTTCACGTTAAGCGTAGATGTCCCGAATCATTCCAGCTGATTGAAAAGAATCGGCTCAATAATGGTCACAAAATGGGTATCGGAGAATATATTATATTTACCATTTGAATATATTTATATTAATTTAATATAAATAGATGATACTTTATAAAGTTTATCTCAATATTTGACCGCGGTTACTGTGAGATTGTCGGATCTGGTTTGAGCTAGCTATAATGAGTCAAAATGTGATGTTTTCCAATCGACTGCAATTTTGGCCGCCCCTGAAACGGTCATATCAGAAGTTATACATGGCTTATTCAAGAATGTGCATTTATTACACGGACTGAGCAAAAACATTAAAAAAGTGTCTAAAATGCGTGTGCATCACTCTCTAAATAGTACCCTACCATTTAATGATATATAAAAGTTTAACTTAACACTGTTGAAATGTATGAAACTGTTTGCTGAAATAACCACAATCTTAACAACTGCACTGAAATGAGAGCACGATGATCATGAATTTGCGTTCGTTACTATAGCAACAGATTCCAGGTATGTTCTTTCAGAATCATCATTCATCACTGGCCGGTAGAAATAAAAGGTTCTCGATTTCTTCACTTTAAAATAACGAGGAGCAGCATATTTTCCTGAAATAAAGGGGAGGAAAAAGTCTAAGCTTTGCAATGTAGTGAAGAAAATTAAAGTTTCATAAAAATTTAAATGGCACACAGCAAACACATTAGCCTACTGCGGTGTCATTTATCAACTGCATGACAGATAATTATATGTAACTATAATTGTCTTGCCATGCTATATAAATTAAAACAATACTGATACATCCTTTTCATTTCCTTTCTCATACTCTGATTAAATAATCAAATTTTCAAAAATTATTTAGTTCATAATTCATTCCTCTGACCTGATCCTACCACTGTGGATAATCAACCCAATTAATTTATTAAATATCATGGCGAGTTGCAGGCTAATGTTTTTTTCGTCTGTGCATTATAATGAAGGCTAAAACTGCACAGCGTTTTTAGCTTTTTAAACAACATACTCCATCCTACACCAACTACGCACACATTTCCTATCACGTATGCCTATGAAAGATGATCAAACCAATCAGAGTAGGCATGGGGCGGGGCGACACGTGCAACCCTGCCCCGATCTGCAGGCTGCAGACAGGGGTTTCTATTGTCTTGCCATGCTATATAAATTAAAACAATACTGATACATCGTTTTCATTTCGTTTTCATTTCCTTTCTCATACTCTGATTAAATAATCAAATTTTCAAAAATTATTTAATTCATAATTCATTCCTCTGACCTGATCCTACCACTGTGGATAATCAACCCAATTAATTTATTAAATATCATGGCGAGTTGCAGGCTAATGTTTTTTTCGTCTGTGCATTATAATGAAGGCTAAAACTGCACAGCGTTTTTAGCTTTTTAAACAACATACTCCATCCTACACCAACTACGCACACATTTCCTATCACGTATGCCTATGAAAGATGATCAAACCAATCAGAGTAGGCATGGGGCGGGGCGACACGTGCAACCCTGCCCCGATCTGCAGGCTGCAGACAGGGGTTTCTCCATTTTTCTGGAAGTGGCCAACTGCTCCTCTCACAAATTTTCTGATATATATTTTGTAAATATATATTTAAACATTATAAAATACATAAAAACTGTATTTTTCTAAAAGGTTAGAATTTCTTTTTGTTGTTTGAGGTATTTTGAAGTGCCTGCTTTTGCAATAATGCCACATAAATTTGCAGAAATGCCACACTAAAGTTGTGACTAAACCTTGATTTCATGCACATATTTTATTTTTTTTATCTAAACAGTAAAATCAAAACAATTTCAAGAGACTTACCCATCGGCCCGACTCCGTCTGCCGCACTCCGTCTGGTCGGATGCCTATGGACTCACTGTTCGATTCCGGCCCGAGTCAATCGGGCCAGATGCGGCGGCCGTTAGCGAGCCGACACTGACGCATTCGAGTCGGAATCGGCCTGGCGCTTTGATTTTTAATATCTACTTTACTGTTCACTAATCTTTCATTTAAAATTGATACACAGCCAAAACTTTTACTTATATAAACGTCTATTTTTGCATTCAAAAATATGAATGCAATTTTAAAGTAGCCTGAAGAACTCACTTAAGTTGGCATGAGGAAAATGTATTTACACAACAATTTATTTACAGAACTATGCAATTACAGTCAAAAAATTAAAATAAAATCTGATGATGTTATACAGAAAATATATAAAAAATAACATTTAGCAAAATTACCCTTGCATTTACATTAGTTACCTAACTAACATGAACTAACAATGACAAATACTTAATATTAACCTTAGTTAAGTTAATATATTAACATATAAAGCTTAGTTAATTTAAAAATTTACTAATACATTATTAAAACAAAAGTTGTCTGTTGACATTAATGGATCTGAGCTAACATGAACTAACAAAGAACAGTTGGTGTTTTTTTTTAACAGCAACAAAGATTAATACATATTGTAACAAATGTATTGCTCATTTCTGTTACGGGGCGAACGAGACAAGAGACGTGTGCATCCATTTGCAAAGCTTTATTCATTAGCATGGTCAGAAACAGGCCAGGGTCAGACAATGGCAAACAGGTATATTGAGGGCAAGACACAAGAGTAGTCCAGTTAACAGGCGTGGTCGATCTCCGGCGAACAATGTCCTAACAGGGTAATCCAAAGGGTTAATCTGAAACACAGGCGATGGTCCAGGCGAGGGGTAAAACGTATCCGAACAGGGCAAGACAAGAGGGTAATCCGAAAAACACAGGCAAGAATCAGAACACGAGAAAACAGGCAAGGCAAGACTTTGAATAGACTATGGAAACTAGAACTAGAAACTTTGACAGGGAACTGGCTCCGTAAAGTAGCTATCAGCTGAAACAGTGATAAACACAAACAATACTCGGCCCCGAATAGTGGTTAGGGCCTCGCATTTAAAGTTTGTGTGATTGGTAGCAGCTGCGTGTGTAATTAGTGCAATGGATGATGGGAAATGTAGTCCGGGATGACATGCAACAGTTTGTGTAGTGTGAGAGTCAATGTAACGGAAGGGTGATGTCTGATGGCAATCGGACGGAAGTCCATGGACAAGATTAGTGACAATTGTTATTTAATGTTAATTTCAACATCTACTAATGTTAACTAATGGTACATTATTGTAAATAAATATCAAAACTTAGTGTTTTGAACAACACATTAGTAAATGGCAAAGTTTTGAAACTAAACACATTTTGTACTGTTTTAATTATCTAATCATTTACAACTATTACCATGGATAATTTTTGAGTAAAACAATGAGTACTTTTCCTTGGTTGTTGCCCATTTTCAAATCGCTCAAGATTTATGGTTGTTGTGGTGTAACATATCTTTCCACTTCTTAATCCAGTGATATCTTTTGAAGCTTTCATTTCTGCACCTGTAAAGAGCAAATAATATACAATTATCTATTAGTAAAGGTCTAACGAAATGCGCCAAAGTGAACTACATTAAATATATGTTGTAGCAATGTACCTGTTGTTTGACATACTATTTACAGCACTAACTGCAATAACAGCACAATGAGTGGCTGTGCCCAGCATGATTAATATTTAGCATGTAGCATGCTAATTAAAGAGAGTTCACCCAAAAATGAAAATCATTTGCTCCTCCTCATATTGTTCATATTTGACAAAATTGTTGGTTTTGATTACCAGCATTCTTCTAAGTATCTTCTTTTGAGTTCTGCAGAAAAAAAAAAAAAAGAAAAAAAGTCAAAGGTTCGGTAAAACATAAATGAAAGAATTCTGCTTAACTATACATGTAAGTAAATTAATAAGCACTTTTCACCAGTCATCACTATGCAGAGAAATAACAGTGAATGCTGCAATAAAATGCTTGAAAAATACACATTCAGTAGACCTAAAGCTTGCTGTTGATAAGTAGGTCTCTTCCGTTAATATTCCCCACAGTTACTGCAGAAAATAACATGGTGAAATAGTCAATGCAGACATTTTACTTCAACTTACTTTCTCATTTGCTCTAATGCTCCTTACTAGTCCAGTCAGAGAAATATAACAAAGATGATGTCCACTGCCTTGGACTCCAACCACTGCTCGGTGTTCACAGGTGTCTGTGGAGTAACATCTGCCATTTCTTCAGCGATGACACTTCTCTTGGTTACTACAAAACATAGATATATTAAAAGAAATTTGTGGCATGATAAGAGAAATAATCAGTTACTCCTTTGTGTCTCTACATCCTGAAAAAAGAAGCAATTAAAGTAGCAACAAAAGTGATGGACTGTGATGCTGTCTTTCTGTTGTAGTCACATGTGTTTGGGCAGAGATAAGCATCTGTACATGTACAGTCTGCTTATTTAGCAGCTGTAAAAGCAGGACAGAGCTATTGCAGACGATCTCAGACATAATGTTGCTTATATGACTGCAGTACATTCTCATTATAAAAATAACTTAAACTAACGTTAGCTTATTAACTTGTGTATTCAGTTGAGGTTATTTGAAAACAATGACCTTATATATGCATACACACTAAAACAAATCATCTTCACTCTCACGTCCTTTAAGAAATATGGAAAAAAACAATGTTTGCTTATTGCCGTTGAATTTACAAAAATAAGAATTTGGAAGCTAAAAATACAAACAAACCTTTCTCTTTGTATATGCTGGATCGCCATCATCCTCCTCTTCCATGTCTGTTGGCGGATCGTAGTGTTTCTCGTCAAAGTTTTCTGCAGCGTAAATACTCAAGACTCACACAACAATACTTAGACCAAATAGTA
>NW_015552542.1:47383-57831 GCF_001515605.1 Sinocyclocheilus anshuiensis
GGAAAAAAAATTAACTTAAATGATTTTAGCAAATGGCTGCAATATAACAAAGAGTGAAAAATTTAAGGGGGTCTGAATCCTTTCCGTACCCACTGTATATATATATATATTTTTTTTTTTTACATTTCGGGCAAAACAAGAAAGCCGCATTCACTGCAGTCTCGCACGTGAGGTTAACTTTTGCAAGTTCTTTTATGAGCTTAGTGCTTCTGCTAGTAAAATACTAAAAATAAATGCTCAACGATGCTTACCAGAATCGTTTTAACGAAATGAGTCCATACATCCATATACTGTATCTTGGTAAATAATCCATTGTTTTGTTTGCATTCAAACAGCACAAACATGGTGGACGTGAAGGTGAATGGATCACCTAGAGCGCAATGAAGCACGTTGAAATTCATCCAAGTACGCGTATAAAAGAATGACCTGCTGCGCATTACATAAATAGATTTGCTATTGTTATAAATATTAGAGAATGTTCTGTCCTATTAAGCACTTTTAAAAGGGTCATATGATGCGATTTCAATTATTTCTTTCTCTTTGGAGTGTTACAAGCTCTTGGTGCATAAAGAAGATCTGTAAAGTTGCAAAGACTAAAGTCTCAAATCCAAAGAGATATTCTTTATAGCTTCGTCATGCCTAGAGCTGATCTGTGCTGGTCGCTAAGCAAATAAATCAACTTTGCGCTGTGGATCGCCGGATCGGCTTTCACCGTGGTCGAAGCGGAGTCCAGCCTGGGGTCGTCACATTCGGTTCCGCTCACTCTAGCCGCCAGCCTCCACTCACTCTAGCCGCCGGCTCTTTTGGAAGGACACAACTAGAAATCAGTGGTTAAGTTGTATTTACAACACTGTTCCAGAACAGTTCAACCCAAATATTAAGATGTGTGCAGCGCATTTTATGGAGGACTGTTTCCTGATCCTGGGAGAGTAGACAACAATCCCGGCTGTTCTGACTCACAGTCTGTAAGTACATTTTCATTTAAAGGATTTGCCACTGATGATTCAAACATGAGTTTTCAGCAGTGTAGAGTAGCTCTTGTTGTTTGTCATTTCTCCGATCACAAATGCAGACATGGTTTTATGTTTATGCGGCGCGATGCAACGCAGCGCTTAAAAAGACAGTATAAGTCATTATAATCCGTAATTATGTCCCCACTGGATGCAACAAATGCCTCGTTTGTAATGGGTTTTATTGGTTTTGTCTAGTCGTGCCGGGAGACGGCATCACGGTATGGTAAGGGGCGTAACACTTCCGTCACACGCTTGAGGTATCCGGCCAATCACAACGCACTGGAAAGCTGGCCAATCAGAGCACACCTCGCTTTTCAGACCGCAACATCATATGACCCCTTTAATATTGTTTTTTTTTACTTTATCGCATATATTTAGTTTTTGACAAATTCACAACATTAAACGTGTAGTTAACTTTATAAATATTTGCAAAGGTCTTAAGTCAAGTTTAAAACAGTTTTATGATAATTATTGCTATATTAATGTAACCATCTATGACTGAACCAAGCCGAGTCATTGCCAGAAGTGGCCCGGACTCTACAGCCAGATCCGGGCGGGTTACGGTGTACAGGAATCGGGCCAGTGCTTTACAGCCGCATCACAAGCACATGCGCGAGAGCAAATTGCAGGCCACACTCGGCCCGGATAACACTCGCCGATGCCGAGTCTGAGCTGCAGGCGCCGTGGGCCCGCTGAGCTCGGGCCGATTACTACATGCTTTCTGGGATACTAAAGAAAGTGAAATCTTCCTTTTGAGTTACATTTTTAAAGGGGTCATCGGATGCCCATTTTCCACAAGTTGATATGATTGTTTAGGGTCTTAATGAAAAGTCTATAACATACTTTGGTTAAAATTTCTCAATGGTAGTGTAAAACAGCATCCTATTTACCCTGTCAAAAACAGCTCTTTTCACAGCAAGCTGTTTCAGTGCATTTCCCTTTAAATACTAATAAGCTCTGCTATCCCCGCCCCTCACCCTCTGTGGGGTGACGCACAGTTCTCTGAGAGACTGTAACCTTTAGCTGCATTCATCGTGAAACTTGCTATATAGCACATTATTAGGAAAGGTGATTTGCAAAATTTATATAAAAAAAAATATATATATATCTTATACTCACTTCTTCTGGAGGTGAAGCTGAATGATTCACCTGAATATAGACATATTTAGGCAGATCGGGAGATGCATTCCCTTCAAAAACCAACTTAAACCACTGTGTCTTCAGTGGCTCTGATGCCGGGAGTAAATGACGACTACTATGTTCATTATTACATCCAACAACAAAACACCTTAATCGTTTAGGAGACATTCTTGTCTACAACCGCTCTGGTGTTGAAACAATGGCGGACTGATGACAGCTCACTCAGGGCAGGTATAAGGTAAGACGGACGTGTCAATCAACAATCTTGGGAGGGGCCTCAGCTCATCTGAGAATGGCTTGATTTGAAAAAGGGGATATTATTTATCTGGATAAAAAAAAAAAAAAAAAACTGGGGGGTTCTCTTTCTAACATCCGTTCGGTATCTCACTAAGGGGAACGCCTCAGGCGTGACCGACTGCGGAAGCACCAATTACACCACGTCTGTCAGACTGACAGACCAATCGCTGCAGCGATCAGGGAGTCCCGCCTCCCCGGTATATAACTCACCGCAGCCCGCTGCAGCGTCATTCTCGCTTTCTTCCCCGTGAAGATTGTGGAAGCTGTACTCGACTGACGCATTATTGGATTTACCGTTCAACTGTTTACAGACGAAGCCGACCGGCGACGTCGCAAACGCGGTAAATCTTATATTGCTGTTAGCTGGGTGTCTCTCTCGTGCCGAGGGGAAAAACGTCCGCGTCAAGGCGAGTTTTTCCACTCTCGGGAATAAACAGCCTGTTTTCCGATCGAATACGATTCAGTTCGTGTTGGATACAGGGAAAGATGAGATTATTAGAGGGCATTGATTTGCGGCGTCTTTCTTTAAAGACGGCTTTGTTGATCGCTCTCACTACAGCAAAGCGCATAAGTGAATTACACGCTTTGTCAGTACATCCTTCCTGTATGCAGTTTGCATTGGATGGATCGAAAGTTACGCTAAGGACTAACCCGGCATTTGTTCCTAAGGTCAGGGACACAACAGGAACAAACAAATCTGTGGAATTGCTAGCGTTCTTTCCACCGCCTTTTTCTTCATCAGAGGAAGAGCGGTTACACTGTTTATGCCCGGTGCGCTCTTTGAGTGTTTATGTGCAGAAGACGAGACTGTTACGAAGGAGTAATCAGCTCTTTGTCTCTTGGGCTGACAATTATCGAGGAAGTCCTGTTTCATGTCAGCGGCTTTCTCACTGGGTGGTAGACGCGATCGTAATGTGTTATAAGGATGCAAATTTACCACCTCGACTTCGCGCCCACTCCACACGTGGAATGGCCACGTCCTGGGCGATGTTCAGAGGAGTTTCTATTCAGGACATTTGTGCTGCGGCGAGCTGGGCATCACCGCACACATTTGTGAGATATTATAGATTGGATGTGACAGAGTCGTCACTGGCGCATTCAGTGCTGGGAGCAGGAGCGGTGCCTGATATGTAATGCATTTTATTCAGGGCATACGCGCATATTTTCAATTCAGCAGTATAATTCACTGTGCTTGTGTTCACAGTATTATATTATGAAGTGCATCAGGTTTGCTCAAGCATTAAAGCCATGATCACTTGTTATCACCTTCCTAGGTTGCGTCTGTTCATACAGTATTATCTGCAATGCGGGAGTGGTCTATATCCCATAGTGAGATACCGAACGGATGTTAGAAAGAGAACGTTAGGTTACTTGCGTAACCCCGGTTCTCTGATAACAGAAGTGAGGTATCTCACCTCACCACCCTTCTTGCAGACTACACGGTGAAGAAGCTGTGTGGAGAATGACGCTGAAGTGGGCTGCGGTGAGTTATATACCGGGGAGGCGGGACTCCCTGATCGCTGCAGCGATTGGTCTGTCAGTCTGACAGACGTGGTGTAATTGGTGCTTCCGCAGTCGGTCGCGCCTGAGGCGTTCCCATAGTGAGATACCTCACTTCTGTTATCAGAGAACCGGGGTTACGCAAGTAACCTAACGATTTTTATCATTAAAGGGTGTTTGTGTAAACACAATGCCAACACACATTTCAGTTCAAGCAGTATGTAAAAGTGAATTTTGCATCCGATGACCCATTTAACATTAGCATATACTGGATTTAATTTTTTAGTATTGGAGAAAAAAAAAAAACTTGTGCATGAAATCCTCCCCTCACACTGTCCTATCAAATAAAGGCAAGAAAACCAAAATATAATTTATTAAGAATATTGTTTAATATTACTGTAATTACATATTTATTGATGCAACCTATTAATACTTCCGCTATTAATATTGCAATTTTATGTGCTATTATGTAGCCATAATGATTATCTATCTATCTATCTATATATCTATCTATCTATCTATCTATCTATCTAAGTAACATTGTCAATATTGAGTTAATGTCAGAACTGCCTTTTTTATCATAATTTTTAAATGACACATGACAAACTTTAACCTAAATCAGAATGTGAGATGGAAACTGATTTTCAAAGTCCTTCATGTTTATTCCTCTGTGTGGTTATGTGGTTATTCATTTCATGAAGTCTTATAATGTCACTCTTTTTGATGACGAATGGTGTTGAGAGAGTTTCACTTGACATATTTACATAAATATTAAACAATTTGCATTATGTTGTCAGCACACTGGCCTACTTCTTGAAAAAGGAGGCCCTGAGGTTTGGCTCTTATGTGTAGTGATGAGAAAGACAGTTGACGGGATAACCAATCGGAAGCACCATTGCACATGTCTGGTGTGAGAATACTGTGGCCATGAGACACTTTATTTCAGAGTTTCGCTTCACTTTGAATTTACTTGAATATGTATCGTGGCCTAAAAGTGTTTTTTTGCATGCTGTCAGCTGACATTCTTTTATATATATATATATATATATATATATATATATACAGTGGGTACGGAAAGTATTCAGACCCCCAACCACATTATTTTAGAAAGCTGAGTTAAATTTCATTAGCCACACCAGGCCTGATTACTGCCAGACCTGTTGAATCAAGAAATCGCTTAAATAGAACCTGTCTGACAAAGTGAAGCATGCTTAAAGAGCAACACATTCAAGAACAGATGAGAATTAAAATAGTTGACATATGTCAGTCTGGAAAGGGTAATAAAGCCATTTCTACGGCTTTGGGACTCCAGTGAACCATGGTCAGAGCCATTATCCACAAATGGAGAAAACTTGGAACTAGTGTTGTCACGGTACCAACATTTCAGTATGCGGTACCAATACAAATAACGTTAATCAAAAATGAAATGTACAAAACCAATGCCATTCTTTATACTTATTTAAAATTGTTTCAAGTTTTTCCACAAGTAATAAAAGTATGAAAAGAGTAAACAAGTTTCACCCAAAAGTTTAATCATAGTTCTGCTGCCACTGAAAAACAACTGTAAACTGGTGTCTGTTTTAGGGTTTGCTGGTGTGTTTCAGGATATTCCTCAGTCTGCAGCTGTAAAAGGAACATATAATATACTTAAGAAAAGCAATGGGCTGAGTCTGACCAAATGCAACATTAGATCATTGACACCAGCTAAAATATAACTTTTCAGTAAATAACAAACACATGACCTAACAATAAACAAGTTATATGTCAATTCTTCTTCTTAGGGTTCATTTCAAAATTTACTAATATATAAATCACAAGTTCAATCTGTTAAAATTATTTAAAGCACAATGAACAAACATGAATGATCAAGTGTTTGTATTAAATAACATTCACAAACATTAATGAATGTTTTAAAAATATATTGTTCACTCACTGTAAGATTTAATGCTCATTATATTAGAGTTAGCCGTGCTTATGCTAATGATTAACTACATATATGCTAACGGCCATGATTATTTCAATCCGACATTCAAATTAAAATATGGAATAATATTCATAACAGAAGCTCTAAATATTAAAAATGTAATTTTATGAAGAGGTTGCCAGGTTTTTACAACAAAACCCGCCCAATCGCGTTTCGAGGGGGGTCCCCTGTTAAAAATCGCGTTCCGGGGATAAAATACACGTGTTTTAGCGGGGTTCCCCTGGTAAAATTTGCATTCCATGGGCTAAATATCACGTTATTTGGGTCGTTTTTCAACCCGCGGACATGAAAAACAACTGCCAGGCAAATATTCTGTGTACTGATGCGACAAAAGTTGAACTTTTTGGAAGGTGTGTGTCCCGTTACATCTGGGGTAAAACCAACACAGCATTTCATAAAAAGAATATCATACCAACAGTCAAACGTGGTGGTAGTGTGATCGTCTGGGGTTGCTTTGCAGCTTCAGGACCTGAACAACTTGCCATAATTGATGGAACCATGAATTCTGCACTCTATCAGAAAATCCTGAAGGAGAATGTCCGGCCGTCAGTTTGTGACCTCAAGCTCAAGGCTTGGGTTCAAGCAAGTCCACCTCTGAATGGCTCAAGAAAAACAAAATGAAGGTTTTGGAGTGGTCAAGTCAAAGTCCAGACTTAAATCCGATTGAGATGCTGTGGCATGACCTTAAACATTCATGCTCGAAAACCATCCAATGTGGCTGAATTAAAACAATTATGCAAAGAAGAGTGGGCCAAAATTCCTCCACAGCGATGTGAAAGACTTATTGCCGGTTATCACAAACACTTGATTGCAGTTGTTGCTCCAAAGTTTGGCACAACCAGTTATTAGATTTAGGGGACAATTACTTTTTCAAGTAGTGCCAGGCAGGTTTGGACAGCTTTTTTCCCTTAATAAATTAAATCATTATTTCAAAACAAAGCATTTTGTATTTACTTGGGTTATCTTTATGTATTATTAAAATTTGTTTGATGATCTGAATCATTCAAGTGTGACAAATATGCAAACAAATAAATAAAATAAAATGAAAACAGGAAGGGGGCAGAAACTTTTTTGTGTGTGTGTATATATATATATATATATATGATTGTCTGTGATTAATCGCATTATGCACAAAATTCAATAATGTATTCAAAAGTAGTGTATTGTGCACTTTTTTCATTTTTAATTTCAAGTACTGCTATATGAACAAAAGTGCAATAACATTTGGTTTGCAAACACTTTAAACAAATGAGGTGCTTTGTTTACAGCAGTATTCCTTTTACATTGTAGCAGTTAAAATATTTATTGTAAATCTCAGCTTATAACAGTAATGTAATCAAATTAAATATAAAACAAGCTGCCATTACCAGGGCATTAACATTTGTATAGAAAATATTTTATAGTTTGTTATAGAAAAACAAGTTATGCTCAGAGTCCAGAGCCTCGATCTTAACATTATAACAGGCTCCTTCTCCAGAGCGCTTCTCTGCTGTCTTTACGTACTATCGGAAACTTCCTATTTCCCACATATGATTACGAGCACGTTGCATTCTTTTCTGTTAAAAATATCAGTTGACAGTGTAAGAATAATAGTAGTCCAAGGCACTCGAATCTTATTCAAAAAGTTGTAAAAAACTTTTATTTCATCATGGCTATAAGTTTTAAGAACAGGTGACAAGTGCACACCTACGCTTTGCGGCTATTTTGCATTCATCAGGGTGTGAGTAACAAATACAATCTGAGTTCATTTTGAGCAGCAATTAATTAGTCAAATAACAATCACCTGGTCGCTCTACACAGGACAAACAGTAGAGAGGAAGTTTGACGATTACATATCAAATTAAATCAAACACAATATAATCATGTATAAAGGAGAGGGAAAAAAAATAACTTAAATATATAAATCAGACTCCACAAATCAATGTATGTATGTACATAGTATAAATTTCTTAAAAAAATAAAAAAAAACACACAAGATCAACAATATAATACTTCCAGATCTGAATTCTTATTACAAAATAGGTACAAGGTCTAATTCCCCCCCTTGTAATAAAAAGAGCGGATAAGGGAGGTGCAGTTGTTGTATGGGGCGGAGATCAGTACATCAAAGAAGCCTTTAGACAACTACAAAATTGTGAGTACTATCAGCGCCTGAAATGGAATCCAATAGAAAGTATTAAAAATTAATTGACTGACATTATTACATGCTGAAAACGAGGGATGGATTTCAAAAAATGAACGTGATTTTCTATTTTGTAAAGATCCTAGGATTCCTACTTTTTATATGCTTCCAAAAGTACACAAAAATCTTGAAAATCCACCAGGGAGACCTATAATTAGTGGTAATGGGTCTATTACAGAGCCGGCTTCAAAATTTGTGGATTATTTTATTAAACCATTGATTAGTGAACTCCCCTTGTTCATTCAAGATACAACTCATGTATTGAATATCGTTAAAGAAATGAAAACTACAGAATCCTCTACAGGTGCATCTCAATAGATTAGAATATTGTGGAAAAGTTCATTTATTTCAGTAATTCAACTCAAATTGTGAAACTTGTGTATTAAATAAATTCAATGCACACAGACTGAAGTAGTTTAAGTCTTTGGTTCTGTTAATTGTGATGATTTTGGCTCACATTTAACAAAAACCCACCAATTCACTATCTCAACAAATTAGAATATGGTGACATGCCAATCAGCTAATCAAATCAAAACACCTGCAAAGGTTTCCTGAGCCTTCAAAATGGTCTCTCAGTTTGGTTCACTAGGCTACACAATCATGGGGAAGACTGCTGATCTGACAGTTGTCCAGAAGACAATCATTGACACCCTTCACAAGGAGGGTAAGCCACAAACATTAATTGCCAAAGAAGCTGGCTGTTCACAGAGTGCTGTATCCAAGCATGTTAACAGAAAGTTGAGTGGAAGGAAAAAGCCATGATGAAATAAAGGCTTTTTAAAACTTTTTGAATAAGATTAGAGTGCCTTGGATTACTGTTATTCTTACGAGCTGAATCATCCCTTGCACCCAAAGAGCAACGAGACTAGAAACCCAATACCCCGTGCAGCACTTCTTTTGCATTCTTTATTTCGAGGAATCAGTTGACAGTGGTTTATGAATGTTGATGCTTAGCCAAAATAATTTTATCGGGAGCATTCATGTGAGCGCTGCGCTGCTGCAGTTTTAGGCCCACCCCAAATGCTCTCATTGGTTGAGACGCGTGATGACATGTCAGTGTAAAAGCAGTGATGCTTAAACTCCAAAAGGGACAAAACCACAATATAAAACTTGTGGGCTATATTCTAAGTTTCCTGAAGTCATAGATTTGTGTGACAAATAGACAAATTTGGTGGGGAAAAAAGTTATTATTCACTGAAAATCTTCCCCAAAGATACTGAATCAAATATAACAGCAGACAGTCTGATGTAATGGGTTAAAAGGTGCCATATTTACATATGCTAGAGAATGAGAAAGCAGTTTTTATACCTCTTTATCAAGTGTCTTTGTCTAACAAGACAATCAGAAGGGACAATATTTCAAAATATTTTCTTCTCAAGGGGAACTTTTAAAAGTTCTTAGTCCTCAGCCCTGGGGATTTTTCTGATTTTTTTCTCAAAAATCCAGAGTAACAAGCCCATAATCAAAATGATAAACAGATAAAAAAAAAACAAAAAAACATATAAACAAACCAGGTACCAAAACACGGGAGAACCAGGAAACAAGGCTTAGAAATACAGATATGATGCATACAAGACTGAGCCATGAATAAGTGAATTAACCAGGCTTTTATATGGAGAGCTCAGGGCTGGACTGGGACAAAAAATCGGCCCAGGCATTTTTTGGTGTCAAATAAAGGTGGAACTGATGTGTTTTTAGTCGTATCTTGAAGATGGTTAAGGACTCAACTGCTCGGATTGGTTGGGCAGGTCATTCCACCAGGAGGGAACAGTTAATGAAAAAGTCTGTGAAAGTGATTTTGTGCCTCTTTGAGATGAGCTGAATTTTTAGCATCATTACTCAAGTCACATGATCCTTCAGAAATCATTCAAATATTCTGATTTGCTGCAAAAAAAACCCTTTATTATTTGTATTATGTTGAAAGCAGCTGAGTAGAATTTTTCAGATGATGAATAGAACAGCATTGATCTGAAATGAAAATATTTTGTAGCATTATGAATGTCTTTATCACTTGATCAATTTAAAGCATCCTTGCTAAATAAAAGTATTAATTCTGAAAATGTAGCTTTGATCACAGAAATAAATGTCATTTTAATATATATTTAAATAGAAAGCAGTTGTTTTTTAAATAGTAAAAAAAAATCACAATATTACTGCTTTTGCTGTATTTTGGATCAAATAAATGCAGGTTTGGGTTACGAATGTAACGAAACGAGATGCTGCGTCGGAAAATGCTTTGGGAATGCCACCAGTGTGACCATGCTCTGAGCCACATATGAAATCAGTCCAATAGATGGGCGAGACGTCATGGGCGGGTGACGTTGCGACCAGA
>NW_015552542.1:58842-63229 GCF_001515605.1 Sinocyclocheilus anshuiensis
TAAAAGCACGTGCGGTGGAACCGGCGTCAGCTTCTAGGAATGAAGCAAGCGTTCACAGGGATGCCGGAAGTATGGCACTGAGATGCAGCGTCTCGTTCCCTCGGGGAACCATGGTTACATTCGTAACCTGGAGAAGTTCCCCTTCAGGAACTCGAGCTGCGTCGGAAAACGCTTTGGGAACGAGTATGCCCACGCGGCCAGACTTACAAATCCCTGCCTAGTGTGGAAGAGCACAGCTAAGGCGAGAGAAATGAGCCAGGAGTGGCGCAGAATGCAGAAATGCACCTGACAAAGTAGGCGGGGACATCCCACAGTGTTCCGAAAGCCAACTTCAGAAGGAGTGAGTTGACCCCTAAAGGAGAGGGGAGATCAGAGGACTCAAGGCTATGAAATAGCATTCTGATCCACCCCTTAGCATAAGTGCTCTGGCCAGAGGCCTCAGCCTCAGCGCACCATGGAGGAAACGTGTAACTAGGGGGTGTCTGCCCATTGGCTGGCCCGTAGACTTTCAAGGTGGATTGGGTCAACCCTGCAGAGAAACAGACCTGCAGGAACTCCAGCACTGTATCAACTGGGTAGTAAACTGGGTCGATCTGGCGGTCTCCGCACCAAGAAGTGAAAAGATTCCACTTCAGGGCATACAGTTTCCTCGTAGAGGGAGCTCTGGTTTGGAGAATGGTCTCAACAACCTCGGTTGAGAGACAGGAAGCTGCGAGTTGGGGGACAGTGCGATGTCTCTCGAGTCGCAATCAGGTCCACCTGAGCCTGGCCAAAAATTCTCTATATCTGCTTCACCACCTCGGGGTGAAGTTTCCATTCCCTACTCTCAGTGAGAGGAGTTTGCCCTGGGACCACACAAGGATCTGGTGCGCCTGCCTGTAAAGGGAGCGCGAACGCAGACCTCCCTGGTGGTTGATTTAAGAAACCGCCGCTGTGTCGTCGGTGCAGCAACACATGGCGTCCTCTTAGGTCTGGGAGAAAGTGTTTCAATGCTAGAAACATGGCCAGCATCTCCAGGCAGTTGAAGTGCCATGTGAGATGGTGGCCGCTCCACAGACCGCTGGCTGAGCGGCCACTCATGACCGCTCCTCAACCGGTGAGGGACACGTCCGTCGCTAGCATTACGCGGCGACAAGGAGCTCCCAGCACCGCCCAGGAATGTGAACTACTCTCAGTGAGAGGAGTTTGCCCTGGGACCACACAAGGATCTGGTGCGTCTGCCTGTAAAGGGAGCACGAATGCAGACCTCCCTGGTGGTTGATTTAAGAAACCGCCGCTGTGTCGTCGGTGCAGCAACACATGGCGTCCTCTTAGGTCTGGGAGAAAGTGTTTCAATGCTAGAAACATGGCCAGCATCTCCAGGCAGTTGAAGTGCCATGTGAGATGGTGGCCGCTCCACAGACCGCTGGCTGAGCGGCCACTCATGACCGCTCCTCAACCGGTGAGGGACACGTCCGTCGCTAGCATTACGCGGCGACAAGGAGCTCCCAGCACCGGGCCCTGAGACAAGAACCAAGGTTACTCCACATGTCTAAGGCACGTAGGCATCGCCGCATGACCTTGAGCATGCGGAGCGGGTTTCCCCTCAGGGAGAACCCCTTGGACTTGAGCCACCACTCTAGGGGTCTCATGAACAGCAGACCAAAATGTATCACGTTGGACGCAGCTGCCATCAGACCCAGCAGTTTCTGGAACTGCTGACAGTGAGTGACCGGCCTTCTCTCACTCTCGCGACTGCAGTGAGTATCGATTCGAACCGAGCAGGAGACAGACGTGCCTGCATCGTGGTCGAATCCCACACCACACCCAGATAAGTGGTTCTCTGTACTGGAAAAAGCACACTTTTCTTGGCATTAAGTCTAAACCACGGCTCTTACAAGTGAGCGTGAACGACATCTCGATGCCGAACCGCCATCTGCTCAGATTGAGCTAATATCAACCAATCATCGATGGGGTTGAGTATGTGGATGCCCTGGAGTCACAGAGGAGTCAGAGCAGCATCCACACACTTCGTGAAAGTGCTGGCTGAGAACTGATTTGGCAGCCTCTTTCTACAGTGTGCAGGACCCACTGAGACACATTTGGCAGAAGTTTCCACGTTGCCAAAAAGGTCTACTAAGGGAATCAGTCTCTTGAGACTGAGATAATGAATAATTAGATCTCTGATGTAATCAGCGCGGCTAGGTCGGTGCCCTGAAGCGGCGAACCGGCCCCTGAAGTGGCGGTCCGGCAGGGAACGGCAGAAATAGCTGCCCTAGAAACCTCCCAAGAGGTAGCGAGCCTCTTAGTACCGCTACGTTTCCGGGCGGTGACTGAGAGAAGTGCTCGCCGGAGACCGCTGCGCCCTGAAGCACCGTAGGTGGCAGGGTTGGCAGATCGATCTCCTGAGAGCACTGAGGAGAGAGCCGGCCACTGTATAATGAGGTGTACATCGCTCTTCCCCAGAGGGGGCCGGCCCTCAGAAGTCCTGGGCCTTAGGCGTCAGGACGTTTTAGCTGAAGACTATCCAGTGGGAATGACGGTCTGCAGATCCGCCTTCCGCTAGAAGCCTTCGGCCCGGGAGCACCACTCTGACTCTATATTCTGAGGAGTACGAGAAGTGACGCTCCCTATATGAGGAGCTGGAACACAGTTGGTTGGGGCTGCTCCCGCCCAGCAGTCCCTGTTGACCACCTCAAACTCCTTGGAGGAAGAGAGGTAAACGCGTGCTCTCACTCGAGAAAATGGATTTATTTATTTATTTATTCCCAAGAGCTCCTGTATATCTAACTTCTCATAGTCAGAAGAAATACTTCATTTTAATTCCTCAGAATAAAATGCAACCAACAACCAGACAAATAAACACGGTCTGGTGTGATAAGATTCATTTCAAAAACGCCTGATCCACCGCACTTGCTTTTATAGCTTCCTGGTCGCAACGTCACCCGCCCATGACGTCTCGCCCATCTATTGGACTGATTTCATATGTGATTCAGAGCATGGTCACGCTGGGGGCGTTCCCAAAGCGTTTTCCGACACAGCTCGATTTCCTGAAGGGGAACTAATATTCTCTGATAAAGTAATCCAAATGAAGCCAACGTGATGTCCAGTCTTTTCCGTCTGACATCATTATCTCTAATTTGATCATGCCCACGAGCTACTTTCGCTTTTGATATTACAATAGTCCACGTGAGATGTGCGGCATGTAAACACTCACATCACCTCCGTAAACAAAGCAACAAGACTTTTCAAGTTCATCTCGTCTATTGTTCGTTTCTGGAAGAAGACGCGCTGAGAGGGATAAGCTTTGGATTACCTCAGAAAAAGATGCGCTGAGAGGAATAAGCTTTGGATTACCTCAGAAAAAGAAGCAGATGCGACTGGCGGCTTGATCCAGTGGAGGAGATTCTGTACATGAGTAAGTCTTTCTTTTATTAGCCTACTTGCATTAGCTGTTATTGTTACTGTGACAAAACTTGTAGAGGAGTACGGGGCACAAACTAACGTGGGGTTAGTTGTAACATGCTAGCATAACCGAATTTACTGTATTTACTAGTTGCCATATCAACACTTTAAAAAAGAGCGCCAACATTCAAAAGCCTTTTGAATATATCATTTAATATTTATTTTACCATAGTAAAAGTACATTTCTGGCTGAAGTAATTGTTTTCCATTAAATCAAGTTAATTAAAGTCCCCCTGTAGTGAAAGTCAAGTTTTTTATGTTGTTTATTTGTCTATGTGGTGTTTTTAATATGCTTTTAGACAAACCATGTGCCAATCTATTAATCAACACCATTGCTGTGTATTTTCTCCTTAAAACTGTAGTTTCCCAAAGGCTGACCCAGAAATATGGTTTGAAACAGCCCTCGGTTTGCTACGTCACAAACCAATAACCAATCACGTCGAGGGATCGATTCCTATCACTAGCATGCAAAATATACCAATACCAGCACAAAACCAAAAATAAATCAGAGCAAAAAACCCATGAAGCTGTGGTTTAATGTGAATTTAGAACCGCTAACTTGCATTATAACCCGCGGCAACAGTGTAAAAGTAGCCCGGAGTCAGACTCACCTCTCCCGCAGCTGCGTCTGCACTTCACACGCGTATGTATGCTCGCGGGCGCAAATTAAGAATTACAAATGGCTGTATTCGAGTCTTCAAGGCATTTTAGGACACAACATCAAGTAAGTAACTTTAATGAATGTTAAAGTATTCACTGTAGTTGTCCGCTAGTAAAAACATCGTTTTATCAGTCATTATCCGTGTATGCCATTGTTTTGTGTTTACTACAGTTCAGTAGATCAGGAGGCGCTGGCTGATGTGACTGAGTGGAGGCGGGACTAATCTGCATATTCATAGATCTGCGTATAGTAAATGAGGCAAGGGTGTAGAGTTACATTCAA
>NW_015552542.1:65841-67058 GCF_001515605.1 Sinocyclocheilus anshuiensis
GCTGGCTGGTGTGTGACTGAGTGGAGGCGGGACTAATTTGCATATTCATAGATCCGCGTATAGTAAATGAGGCAAGGGTGTAGAGTTACATTCAAGCTATTTTAAGGCATGAGAAAATTATTTTCACAAGAAAAAAACATTTAAATATGTAATTTTGATGATCAAAGATAAGTTTTAAGGGATAAAATATTTGACTACAGGGGGACTTTAAATCAATTAAATCAGTTAAATAAAAAAAATCTAATTAAAAACTTCAAGTAAATCTCTGTTTTTAGCATTCATTTAAAATAAGATAAATAAATAAATAAAATAGATAAATCTCCTATTATTTTAATCTCCAATCTGTTATTTACGCAAGCATGGTTATCAAACTCCAAAATTAGATTATTTTTAATTCTTAAAAAATGCCATTATTTTATTTGAAAAAGTTAAGAATTTAATTTTATTGACAAAATATTGTATTTTTTTTTTCATTGGATCAGATAACATTTTAAGCGGTCATATGGTCATGTTACAACATGCCCCTCAGATGTTACAATGTACCCCACCTACAGGGCTTGTTGTCACATTTCACTTCCTTTCTTTTAAGGTAAATACCAAAAAACATATACACTGCAATTATGAAACAAAGTGAAATATTTGTACCTAGACAAGTGCGAAATTAATGTGGATAAAAAAAATTAAAAGTGTTAGGTTGTGCTCCCCTACGTATTTTACTAGTTAGACTTTTTCCAAACTATAATTACTGACTACATGTACAGGTGCATCTCAATAAATTAGAATTTCATGGAAAAGTTAATTTATTTCAGTAATTCAACTCAAATTGTGAAACTCGTGTATTAAATAAATTCATTGCACACAGACTAAAGTAGTTTAAGTCTTTGGTTCTTTTAATTGTGATGATTTTGGCACACATTTAACAAAAACCCACCAATTCACTATCTCAACAAATTAAAATACTTCATAAGACCAATAAGAACATTTTTTTTAGTGAATTGTTGGCCTTCTGGAAAGTATGTTCATTTACTGTACATGTACTCAATACTTGGTAGGGGCTCCTTTTGCTTTAATTACTGCCTCAATTCGGCGTGGCATGGAGGTGATCAGTTTGTGGCACTGCTGAGGTGGTATGGAAGCCCAGGTTTCTTTGACAGTGGCCTTCAGCTCATCTGCATTTTTTGGTCTCTTGTTTCTCATTTTCCTCTTGACAATACCCC
>NW_015552542.1:67502-71545 GCF_001515605.1 Sinocyclocheilus anshuiensis
GTCTGTGTGCATTGAATTTATTTAATACACGAGTTTCACAATTTGAGTTGAATTACTGAAATAAATGAACTTTTCCACGACATTCTAATTTATTGAGATGCACCTGTATGTAGTTTATGACGTGCTTAACAATAATAATTTAGTTTCCCAGATATAAAATATTTTTGTATTGTATAATACATACAAAGCACGCTTGTGTTTATGACTATACAATCATATATGTATTTATTTATTTTTATTTAGGAGTTATGAGTGACCAATATTAGTGATCGCTAATGTGATAATATAGTTGCTCCTCAACATGCTAACAGATGTTTTTTTGTTCTCTGACAGCGCTGTACCAACATCAGATGTTCAACTACACTGGGCTAATGTTTTACATAATATATGGTAAAATAAGCTCCATGACTACTGACGATGTATCCATTTTTTTCTTGAATCCATGGAAAGCAGCAGCAGACACTGGAAATATCAGGTATGGTTTACTTGTTTCAACATTTGAACAGGATCTGTTTCACCAATGACACAACTGTGTCTTACTGTTCAAGTTACTGTTCTCAGTGTTTAGATCAGTGTGCTCAATAATGTGTCTTTGACCTTCACTGTGTAAATTTTGATTATACTGTGTTGTAAATAAAATACAAATACAAACCCCCATTATTTTACTCTCCTCACATTCTTTGTTACCAGCTTCACAGACACATTACTAACTGATGGCTCATTATGGGAGGCACTTTGTCTCTCAGGTGTGAATCACTAAATATGCATGGCCATTGTCACTTCCTTGCATACGGGCATTCTATCACAAAACATGTTTTACAAATGTTAAATCTCTCTCTATATATATATTTCTGTGAACTAGTAAACAGGACAATTTTCACATCATTTTGTGCCAAAAACTCTAGTCTATGACATCCTGTTCTCAAAAGTCTTGTGAACAAATGTTCTGTATGTGTTTTAGGGCCTTATTTCAGTGACTTTTCGTTTTTCACTAACCATACATATATGCTGTTTTCTCAAAAACACAAACATGTACACTCAAGCTGCTTGCATATTATTGTAGCCCAGTTTGTGCTAATTACATTTTAATCATATTTTATTTTGTTTTTAAGATACTGAAAAAAACACAAATGTCAGGGCATGTTAAAACACCTTCAGTGCCCCCAAACCCCCTCAGACTCCAGATGGTTAATGAGACACAGATGAATGCAATCAGTGATGATGAGTCCAAGCAAAGGATTATGAGAGATGAAGTCCATGACAGAGTGGCAATGGAATAGGATGGATTGCCCTTTATAGGCAACAGAAGGCACTCCATCCCATTCTGTTGCCACTCTCTCATGGACTTCATCTCCCATTAACCTTGGTGATAGTGACATAGACCCCCTCCTAACATGGTAAAAGAAGTCCAGGAGGTAGGCAGAGTGGAGGTGGATCAGGGTGCAGGTTAGAGGGCCAGGTCCATGGAGTAGTAGAGGGTCTGGAGACAGAGGTGGAACAGGGAGGAGCCAGCAGAGCAGAAGACCACCAGAGAGGAGCAGGCAGAGCTAAAGACCCCCAGGGTGGAGCAGGAGACCCCCCCCAGTGGAGTATAAGACCACCAGGGTGGAGCTGAAGGAGCTGAAGACCACTTCAGCGGAGCTCATGGCATATGGGACCACCAAGATGGCTCAGACTGAGCAGTTGTCCATGATGGTGGAGCAGTAAACCACCACAGTGGATCAGGCAGGACAGAGCACAGAGAGGTTAACAATGGCCTTTGTGGCCATAACAGGACAGCCAGACAGTTCAGCGATTACAACCGTGGTCGCTACATGGCAGACAGAGAGTTCTGAGATGGCATTTCTGACCGTGACAGTGCAGGCTAAGGGTTCAGAGACAGCCTCCTTGGCCATGACAGAATAGGCAAGGGATTCTGGGATGGCCTCATTGGCTGTAACGGGACATATAGAGAGTTCAAGAACAGCCTCTTTGGAAGACAACAGGGCAGACAAAGGGTTCAGGGATGACTTTGATGGTCATGTCAGTGCAGGAAAAGGGTTCAGAGATGATTTCCGTATCGTATCAAGGCAGACAGAGAGTACAAGGACAACCTCAGTGGTCCTGTCAGGGCAGGTTGAGAGCTCAGAAGCTGGTGCCAACACAGGACTGAGCTCTGGGGCTGGAGTGGGCTCTGAAGCGGACTCGTGGACAGGAACGGACTCCGGAGCAGGCTCTGGATTGGGTGCCTGCTGCCACTAGAGGATCTGGAGTGGGTGCCACCTCGGGATAATCTAGAGTGGACGTTGCTCCCCTTAAAGGAAGTGTGTATGGCCCAGACACACAAAATGGCAACTGCCATTACTGGAAGGATAACAAAAGTTGAAAGAATCTCTGAGATTGTCAGACTTGAGAGAGTTGAAGACATGCCCTGGGGATGCCAACTGCCCATACAGACACCAGTGATGGGTCCACCAAACTGGACTCCAGTCTCACATGCCTAGGGACTGCCTTTGTAGCTTCAAGTGCAACCTGCATGATGGCCGGAAACACTGGTGTGGCATGCATGTTGGCTAAAGACTCTGGTGTAGCGTCCATGATGGTTAGAGACTCTGGCATAGATGCCATGATGGCTGAGATGTCTTGCGTAGTGGCCATAATGGCTGAGGATTCTGGCATGGCAGCCATGTTGTGAACAGACTCTGGTGCAGCAGCCATGTTGTGAACTGGCTCTGGTGTAGGAAAGACAGCACATTAAGATGCTGAAAGCACAGAACTAGCGACCATTGTAACAGGAAATGCAGGTGATCATGGTGGGCCAAGCTCCATGTGTGGTGTGTGAGAGCATAGTCTGCGAGGTCAGAGAAATTGGCAACGTCTAGAATGTCCTGGATCTGGTCCTTGAGGAATCGATTCGCTTGACGCAGGCAGATGATTCTTACTTCAGGATCCATAGTTGGCTAAATTTTCTGTCATGAAGATCCAAACACAATTTATTAGAAGGAGTAATCCACAAACATTGTCAAAAAACAGGCCAAGGTCATACACAATCAGACAATCCAAAACAATGACAGAGTTCAGGGCTGAATCAATAGAGAAATCCAGAGTAACAGGCAAATAAACAAACCAGGAAACAAGGCTTAGAAATACAGATATGACACATGCAAGACTTAGCCATGAATGGCTGAATTAACCAGACTTTTATAGAGTGAGCTAACAGGGTTAATGAGACAGGAGAATGCAATCAGTGATGATTAGTCCAGGAAAAGGATTATGGGAGATGAAGTCTATGACACAGTGGCAACTGAATGGTATGGAGTGCCCTCTAGTGACTATTAAGAGCACTCAAGCTGGTGATTGTGACATTTTGGGCCCTATCATACACCCGACGCAATGCGGCGCAAGGCGCGGTACAAGTGTTTTTGCTAGTTTCAGCTCGACGCAGTTCTCATTTTCCCGTCCTGCGCTGCGTTGTTTATATAGCAAATGCATTTGCGCCCATTTATGCCCCCATGGGCGTGCTGGTCTGAAAATGAGGTGTGTTCAGGCGCATTGCTGGCGCGTTGCTATTTTGAGGCAACTGAAATAGACTGCGCCATTGACAAACAAAAACATGGTCTAAAGTCTGGCGCAATATTTTTTCTTTGTCATTTAAAGAGCGCGTTAGTAATATGTGCCTATAGGCGGGTGCACAACGCGCGCACACTTTGCTTATTACACACACAGGGCAGCACACAAACATTTTTAAAAATGAAAAAATACATTCTGCCATGTAAATAGCAAACCCGCCATGGCACGAGTGCAATTGGCTTTTAAAGGGAATGGGAGATGACACTCTGATTGGTTTATTGCACGTTACGTCCCAAAAAACACCCATTACTCATTGAGTTCATCACTTAAAAAGGCACCGATGTTCCAGACCACAAAAAATACAAACCATCACAAAAATTGTTTTTAGACAAAGTTTTCTTAATTTGCAAAAAATGCAAGAGTGCAGAAACATAACACCTCTTACACCTTAACAAAATATAAAATAAAAAAAGAATGGCAGACATTTAGGCCAA
>NW_015552542.1:71589-72976 GCF_001515605.1 Sinocyclocheilus anshuiensis
GTGAATTAAATGTTTAACCGGTATTGCTTTAAAGCTGACGAAATAATGTAGTTTTGTGATTGCGCATAAGTGCAGTATCCCGTGAAAGTAACTACCGCTGAGCTAACACTGATGTGAATGCATGTGGCTTTGTACATTATACTGAGACGGAGGGAGGCGCCAGAACTGCAGCTGATAGAATGTGCACTGTAGCACGAAACAACGATATTTCTTCAAAAGCAGATCGTGGAGAAATTTTAATCATCCATGATCAAAAATCGTCATATCGTACACCCCTAACTACCAAGTATAATCAATCTCACACACACAAACAAGCACAACGAACTCACTTCACACTATTAAGCGGCTGTGTTATGAACATGCAAAACTGTATCGCACGCGTGCTACAGTGGTAAATTTATTCATTGCACAGACCAGTTTTTTCGTAGCATATATGTCGCACTGTACAGCCCTGATATATATATATATTTATTTATTTATGTATTTTTTTCTTAACAACAGCTACGACGCAAAGAATGAACCTCATTTTAAATAACACTGAACAAATCAATTGTGGGAAAATTACAAATTAATAGAAGTGACACATCCTCTTCGTTTTTTTTGTCATTTTAGGTATCTCACTGCTGATATGTTCTAATGACTCATATCTTAAACAGTGAATTAAAGAACAAATTACAAAGTGCTTTAAACTGGTTTTACTATACGTTTGATTTTAGTCAGTCTCTTTTGTTTCAGTGTGCGTATGAAAGCTTTTAGCTGTATGTCGGAAAATTTTGTCATCTGTGTGGGTGTTGTTGTTCTGCCTCTCTCACTCTTAAAATAGAATGTGGCTTCACCAAATACAATGTACTGTATAGCTCATGTACAGCTTTCTGTATATCCGAACTGAGACATGTTCACAGAATTACTGCAAGCTTAAATTTAATTATTCAAATAGCATGGTCACTTAAGCAACATTCCTTTGTGTTCTTAGTTTTGCTCACGACTGCACTTGTGGTATAATGTCACACACACACACACACACACACACACACACACATATATATATATATATATATATACACACCATATGCACGACCATACGTTTTTTGGGGCGTAACAACTTGGAGCTGAACACCCTCAAAACTGTGGAGATGATCTTGGACTTCAGGAGGAACCCCCCTGCACTCCCCCCACTCACCATCATGGATAGCACTGTAACGACAGTGGAGTCATTCAGGTTCCTGGGCACCACCATCTCTCAGGACCTGAAGTGGGACACTCACATTGACTCCACTGTTAAAAAGGCCCAGCAGAGGTTGTACTTCCTTCGCCAGCTGAGGAAATTCAACCTGCCACAGGAGCTGCTGAAACAGTTCTACTCTGCTATCATTGAGTCTGTCCTGTG
>NW_015552542.1:72986-76265 GCF_001515605.1 Sinocyclocheilus anshuiensis
TCTCGTGAGAGTAACTCTACCGCTGAGCTAACACTGATGTGAATGCATGTGGCATTGTACATTATATTGAGACGGAGGGAGGCGCCAGAACTGCAGCTGATAGAATGTGAACTGTAGCACGATACAACGATATTTCTTCAAAAGCAGATCGTGGAGACATTTTAATAGTCCACGATCAAAAATCGTCATATCGCACACCCCTAACTATCAAGTATAATCAATCTCACACACACAAACAAGCACAACGGAATCACTTCACACTATTAAGCGGCTGTGTTATGAACATGCAAAACTGTATCGCACGCGTGCTACAGTGGTAAATTTATTCATTGCACAGACCAGTTTTTTCGTAGCATATATGTCGCACTGTACAGCCCTGATATATATATATATTTATTTATTTATGTATTTTTTTCTTAACAACAGCTACGACGCAAAGAATGAACCTCATTTTAAATAACACTGAACAAATCAATTGTGGGAAAATTACAAATTAATAGAAGTGACACATCCTCTTCGTTTTTTTTGTCATTTTAGGTATCTCACTGCTGATATGTTCTAATGACTCATATCTTAAACAGTGAATTAAAGAACAAATTACAAAGTGCTTTAAACTGGTTTTACTATACGTTTGATTTTAGTCAGTCTCTTTTGTTTCAGTGTGCGTATGAAAGCTTTTAGCTGTATGTCGGAAAATTTTGTCATCTGTGTGGGTGTTGTTGTTCTGCCTCTCTCACTCTTAAAATAGAATGTGGCTTCACCAAATACAATGTACTGTATAGCTCATGTACAGCTTTCTGTATATCCGAACTGAGACATGTTCACAGAATTACTGCAAGCTTAAATTTAATTATTCAAATAGCATGGTCACTTAAGCAACATTCCTTTGTGTTCTTAGTTTTGCTCACGACTGCACTTGTGGTATAATGTCACACACACACACACACACACACACACACACACATATATATATATATATATATATACACACCATATGCACGACCATACGTTTTTTGGGGCGTAACAACTTGGAGCTGAACACCCTCAAAACTGTGGAGATGATCGTGGACTTCAGGAGGAACCCCCCTGCACTCCCCCCACTCACCATCATGGATAGCACTGTAACGACAGTGGAGTCATTCAGGTTCCTGGGCACCACCATCTCTCAGGACCTGAAGTGGGACACTCACATTGACTCCACTGTTAAAAAGGCCCAGCAGAGGTTGTACTTCCTTCGCCAGCTGAGGAAATTCAACCTGCCACAGGAGCTGCTGAAACAGTTCTACTCAGCCGTCATCGAGTCTGTTCTGTGCACTTCAATAACTGTCTGGTTTGGTTCAGCTACAAAATCAGACATCAGAAGACTACAGAGAACGGTTCGGACTGCTGAAAGGATTATTGGTGCCCACCTGCCTACCCTCCAAGAACTGTATACATCCAGAGTGAGGAAAAGGGCTCAGAAAATCACTCTGGATCCATCACATCCAAGCCATCTCCTTTTTGAACTTTTGCCATCTGGTCGGCGTTACAGAGCACCAAATACCAGGACAGCCAGGCACAAGAACAGTTTCTTTCCCCAGGCAATCTACCTCATGAACAGTTAATGTTCTCCCATTGTGCAATTAAAGTACAGTATGTGCAATAACCTTATACTTATCACCCTAAACCCTAGTAGATCCCTACAACTTATTTTATTTTATTCTATTCCTATTCCATCTATAGCACACCTGTACATACAATTTATAATTTTTTGTGGTTTATATTTATGCATATGTATTTTATTCACATCTCATTTTTATTATCTGTGTGTTGTTGTTGTCTCCGTGTACTGGAAGTTTGTGACACTATAACAAATTCCTTGTATGTGCAAACATACTTGGCAATAAAGCTCTTTCTGATTCTGACACATGCATACACATACATGCACTGCCGTTCAAAAGTTTGGGATCAGTATACTTGTAATGTTTTTTTAAAGAAGTCTCTTATGCTCATCAAGGCTGCATTTATTTAATCAAAAATACAGAAAAAAAAACAGTAATCTTGCAAAATGTTATTACAATACAAAATAATGGTCTCTATTTTATTATACTTTAAAATATAATTTATTTCTGTGATGCAAAGCTGATTTCTTTCAATAAAAGAAAGACTAAAATTGTACTGACCCTAAACTTTTGAACGGTAGTGTATATTGTTAGAAAAGATTTATATCTTAAATAAATGCTCTTCTTTTTTACTTTTTATTCATCAAAGAATCCTGAAAAAAAAGTGTCACAGGTTAAAAAAAAAAAAAAGTTAAGCAGCAAAACAGTTTCCAGCACTGATAATAAATTAGCATATTAGAATAATTTCTGAAAAATCATGTGACACTGAAGGCTGGAGTAATGATGTTGAAAATTCAGCTTTGCCACCACAGGAATAAATTAGATTTTAATGTATATTAAAATAGAAACATTTTATTTTACATTGTAATAATATTTCACAATTAGTGCTGTCAAACGATTAATCGCGATTAATCGTATCCAAAATACAAGTTTTTGTTTACGTAATATATGTGTGTGTACTGCTTATATTTATTATGTATATATAAATACACACACATGCATGTATATATTTAAGAAAAATATGTTATGTTTATATATTAAATACAATCATATTGTCACAGAGGCGAACTCCGTGATTCCCTCTTCCGACCATCAGAGGGCTCCCTCACCCGAATATTGACTCTTACACTCTCACACTACATTTCCCATCAGCCCCGTATCTGGCACTGATCACCTAGCCCAGCTGTAGCCCATCAGCTGGCCTATATAAACAGTCTGTTCCTTCCAGCTCATTGCGAAGTCTTGTTTTACTGCGGTTTACATTTCTGAGCGTTTTTCTCTGTTTTGCCTGCCTGTTGTGACCCTGTCTGTACCTCGTTTATGATACTCTGCTACCTGCCTTCTGGATTATCCGCCTTGTCTCTGAGTTGTGATTCATTGCCACCTGCCCCGACTTCTAGCTTGTTTACTGACAATGATTGTGTTTACACCCCGTCACTGTGTTTGCTGGTATGTGACCATTGCCTGTTTGACCACAATTGTAATAAAGCCTGCTTATGGATCCCACTTCGAGTGATGCTTCGTTACACATAAAATATGTTAAATTAATATAAATATATACATGTAAATACATGCATATATTTTCAAAATATATACTGGATGCGTGTGTATTTATATATACATAATAAATGTATGTGTATATATATATATATATATATATATATACACCTTGCTATGT
>NW_015552542.1:76381-77138 GCF_001515605.1 Sinocyclocheilus anshuiensis
TAATAAGTCCAAAAAAAAAAAAAAAAGAAACATACATTGATGAATCGTTCACAAAAATATTTTTAATATGCATTTACAAAATATAATGGCTGAATTTTCATTTCACACCGACTTTAAATTGTACATTAACTTTAGATGTAAATGCCAGATTTAAAGTTTGCTAAATATTCTTATTGCATTGCATGCCCTGACTCACTACAAATAAGTAAAAATTATTTTATTATTTTGTGTATATATATATATATATATATATATATTAGGGGTGTAACGATACACGTATTTGTATTGAACCGTTCGTTACGAGGCTTTCGGTTGGGTACACATTACAAACCGAACGATTCGATTTGTTGGACTAGTCCTATTACATTTGGAAAAATTAACCACTTAGTGTCTAAAATATAATGTTCTCAGTGCCACTGCGCTCAACAAGGCAGCCCAAATGACGAAACAGGCAATGTGCTGCCTGCCCAGTGGCATAACGTTAGCGGACGGGCACGTAGGGCACGCACTGCGAAAGGCCCCGCGATAACCTCCCCTTGCTGGGGTGCGTCAAAAGACGATGATCTTGTATCGACGATAGCCAGAGATATTGTCAAAAACATAAATTGTTGGCAATATTAAGGTATTTGGCATTTCCAATTAATGTAGGCCTGTTATATTCTTATTTTTATTAGGCCTATTATTATTTTATTTTATTTTATTTGTTTAGTTTTTTTTGGGGGGGGGGGGGGGGCTTTTATGCCTTTTTTATCCCCCT
>NW_015552542.1:77334-93562 GCF_001515605.1 Sinocyclocheilus anshuiensis
ATTGAAAATTGGTGTGTCTTACCTTATGATTTTAATGTATTATCTTATTTATGAACACAGTGGTTTGTAGTGCAAACAGTTTTACCGTTTACTGCACGTTGTTATTCTCCTCGTTATTTACTTATAGCGGTTAATGTTCCGGAAGTCTCACCCATAGGCTTACTTCTGCGTTGAAGAAAAAGGTGGATTAGATAGAACAGTTGAGAGCAGACAGCAAAGTATTGGGTGGAGAGAGGGGGCGGGATCGGCAAAGGACATCGAAACAGGTATTGAACTCGGGTCACCGTGAGCACAGTTGTGCTATATGTCGGGGCACTAACCACTAGACTATCAGCGCCGACAGGCCTATTATTATTATTATTATTATTATTATTATTATTATTATTAAAGTTACTTTCATTTTTATATTAAAAATACAATTAATTTACCCCACAATAATTAAATGCCGAAATGATGAAATTAATATTATTATTATTACTATTATTAAAGTTACTTTCATTTTTATATTAAAAATACAATTAATTTACCCCACAATAATTAAATGCCGAAATGATGAAATTAATATAAATAAATTATGCGATCACACACAATATAAAACAATGCAAAATATTTACACTAGTTTTAGTCATCACTAAAAATACCGTACATTTTACCAGGAGCGGGAAAAAGAGTTTGCCATGTAAGAAAAAGTTATTGGTCGATTATAATGAGGAGCCAGCGATGTCAAAATAAGTAAAGTGGTGAAAAAAAAAAAAACAGGTCAAACAATAAGGGTTTTTTGGGACGCCCCGACATGTCCGGACATGGCATTGTCATGTTTTATGAAGGCTTTCCATAGGCACAATTCAATTCAATTCATGTTAATATTTTATAGATTTTTTTCACAAAACAAATTGTTGCAAAACAGTTTCACAGGAAAATTAAAGTTTCTACAATATATTTAGAACCTTTTATATTTATATTTACATGCTATTAATTATTTTTATACTGTATCATACCCTAAACCTAACCATCACAGTATACTTTCTGCATTTTTATATTTTCATAAATATAATTTAGTATAATTTATATTTTAAAAAGTTGTTATGCTCATGGGGACAATTTTTGCTCAGGTCAATCATTTAAACTATTACCACACATCTGGTTTGCGGGGACACTCCATAGACATAATTATCTTTGTTTACTATACAAACTGTACACCTACCCCTCACACAAAAAAATTCTGCATATGCTTCCATTTTTAATTAAATATTGTTTGTAAGCAATATTAATTATGAGGACTCAAGAAATTTCATCATAAATCACATTTATGTTGTTATAGCAGAGCAATACCTATTTCAGTATGGTTCTTTGGATGCCCACTGACTTTTCACAGTAGTAAACTGCGCTTGAATGAAACAACACATGTGACGTCTTCACCCTGAGAATATTTAATTGCACTTAAAAAGCAAAGATTAAGCTAAATGAAAAAACAGACACCACAACAGACTCCCGATGTCTGGCTGTAGAAAATACCTACAGTACGCTGTTAAAACTAGTATACAATAGGCCTATGTTACTATTAAACTTACATTTTTAAAGTGGCTTGTGTCTCAGGTATATGATTGTGTGTCTCAGGTATATGATTGTGTGTATGTATATGATTTTACTTTTTTTTTTTAACAAAGATTCAATTTCAATTCAATTCCTAGAAAATATAAGACCAAAACATGTTATTACAAAAATAATCATGTTGAAACTTAAAAGGTATTCACTAGTAAGAATAAGTTCTGAGGAAGATCCAGAGATTGGAGTGAGCTCTGATGCAGACTCCGGGGCCGGAACAGACTTGATACAGCACTCTGAAACTTGAGCGGACTCATTACTGGACTCTGGGACTGGAGCAGACTCATCACTGGACTCTGAAATGGATTCTGGAACTGAAGTCAATTTTGGCCCGAAATTGGGAACTTGAGCCATTACTGAATGCTTAGCCTTACTCCGCTTCCTTCTTTTGGCAGAGGTTACGGGAGCCATTGTCTCAGGAACGGGCTCTGGAACAGAAAAGATTATTCCGATGTCCAGGGAAGTGGAGAGTTTGATGGCAGGCTTGGGGTGACTTGGAGCATCCATATGTCTTTGCGATGGGCAATTCTTAACTTCTTCAACAACAAAATCAGCACCATTAAGCCAGAGAATGAGATTAATAGATTAAAAGGGTAAACAACCCCCAGGAGACTGAAGACGAATCACATCCTCATCCAATCCCAACTGAAAACAATCATAGAGCGTTCGATCACTCCAACTCACCAGATGGGAGAACTCCACAAATCGCTCCAGAGACCGACTGTCTTGCCAGGGAGGAGGTCGACCGCCTCGCTGGAGAGAGAGGATGAAAACTTCAGCCCAGTTCATGTTTTGTTAGGTCTGGTCTTCTTTCAGCAATACACAGGAGAACATTAAAGTAAGTAGCAGTAACAACGGGCTAATTTTGCAGCGCAGCAGCAGATCAAGACGGCAAGTGCAGGTAAGTAACCACAGTTCAGATGAGCAGGTAATGGAACTTAGCTGAGATTATAGTAACAGTCCTTTCTTGGTTTCAGATGGCTAAGGAACAAAGCTCCAGGTCGAGCTCTGGTAGAGGAGCAGAGAACACTAGAGTGCGCACTGGAGGAGCAGACACTGGGATGCGCTCTGGAGGATCGGACACCGGAGGGTGTTCTGGAGGAGCGGACACTGGAACTGACGAAGGAGGACTGGGCGGACCTTTCAGGGGCTCAAGATATGCAGGATAGCTGGACGCGGCTAGCGGAGATGAAGGAGAGTTGGGCGGGACCAGCAGGGATGAAGGAGACTCGGGAGATGATGGAGAGCATTCTGGAGTGGACTCTGGAGAGCATTCTGGAGCAGACTCTGGAGAGCATTTTGCAGCAGACTCTGGACTAGGAGCAAACTCTGGAATTGGATTCATGGACTGGAGCAGGATCCTGGCTGAGCTCTGAGGTGAGAGCGGGCACTAGACTGAGCTCGGGGGCTGGAGCCTGCACTGGAATTTGGCAAGGGGCTGGAGCCTGCACCAGTAGATCAAAACGGCAAGTGCAGGTACGTAACCACAGTTCAGACGAGCAGGTAATGGAACTTAGCTGAGATTATAGTAACAACAAGTTCCTGACAAGGAGTCAGGTAAGAGTCACATATAGCAGCCTTACATAAAGTCCAGATAGGTGATCAAAGGTGAGAACAAAGGGAAAGTCAAACTTGTCTTAGGCATAGATGAGACCAGACAATGTGTGAGTGCTTGGTGCTGGCTTATAAAGGCCCACTGATGAAGCTAATGGCAGAGAGGTGCAGTGATTTTGGATTGTGAGCAGGTGTGAGACAGGGAGGATTCTGGAAAATGTAGTTCAATTCAATTCAATTCATGTTTATTTGTATAGTGCCTTTTACGATACAAATCGTTGCAAAGTAGCTGTACAATATATGTTTCTACAATATATTTAGTAGTAGCTTATCAGTCGTGACTATGTCAGTAAATGTACATATGGCAGAAATGTACTGAAAAATCAATAAAAGACGTAATCAAACAGACAATGAACACTATTAACAGCTATTTTTATTTGTTGCAATCAAACTTTGGTAGTTCTGTATGTTGTTTCAGGGTGGCATCATCTGAGGTCTTTTACATTTTTAACACACTCTGTTAGCTTAGATCAGGGCTGTCCAAACTCGGTCCTGGAGGGCCGGTGTCCTGCAGAGTTTAGCTCCAACCCTAATTAAACACCCGGCCCTCCAGGACCGAGTTTGGACAGCCCTGGCTTAGATAATTTAGAAGTTTCATCTGGTCTTGTTGAGATATATAGTTGAGTATCATCAGCATAAAAATGGAAACTAATCCCGTATTTTCTAATAATATTACCAGGGGGCAACTTGTATATTGAAAATAGCACAGAGGACCTAGGACAGATCCTTGTGGCACTACATACTTTACTGGTGATAATTGAGATGACTCCTCATTTAAATAAACAAAGTGGAAGCGATCGGACAAGTAGGATCTAAAGCATCTTAAAGCCTACCCTTGAATACCCGTATAGTTTTGTAATCAATCTATGAGTATGTCATGATCTATGGTGTCGAACGCAGCACTACGATCAAGTAAAACTAGCAATGAGATGCAGCCTTGGTCTGACGCAAGAAGTAATTTGTAATTTTAACAAGTGCAGTTTCTGTGCTATGGTGGGGCCTGAAACCTGACTGAAATTATTCATAGAGATCTTTTTTTTCTTTTGCAGGAAGGAGCACAGTTGAGCAGACACAACTTTATCTAACATTTTAGACATAAACGGAAGATTTGAAATGGGTCTGTAATTTGCCAGTTCACTAGGATCTAGCTGTGGTTTCTTAATAATTAGAGGAACAGCTGTATGTGTTACTAAGCGTGAAAATTCCGAAACTGAAGCTGTAGAACTAATAGAACGTGATGACACAGAAGAACTCATCCACAATATCCACATTGACCACCACAAATATCCACCGTCTCCTGCCATCAGCTCCCGCATCTCACACACACACACGCGCGGCTTCAGCTCTAGATTTAGCAACTTTCACACCCTTTTAGCGGCTTTTTTCCATATAATATTCATACTGACAAACCTAGCGACTTTTTGGATAAACCTTAGCTATGGTTCAGCTGGAAGATTTCGCCAGTGCTGTCCCGCGAACGCGAGGTCTGACTTTCCCGGAGAAGTGTCACCTCTCTCGGCGTCTGTTCTGTGCAGTGAGCGGCAGAGAAGCAGCACATTCAGTTTCTCAATCAGTAGAAAATATGGTTAACACCCGGTCATGCATGAAAAAAAAAATACCGTCATGTACCGTGAAACTGGTATAATTTTGAAAAATACCATGATATAAATTTTTGGTCATACCGGCCAGCACTAACTGAAACTTTCGTGTCCTCATCGATACGTGGGGCGGTCCTGACACGATGATCGTCGTCGCGGGCGATGTGCTATGTACCGTCTCGATCAGGATCCTGAAGTCCCTTCTTCAGTGTCTCCGTCTGCCGCAGCTTGGTGTCGTCAACCCCCGCGTGCAGCATGACCGCGCCGATGCTCACGTCGCCCTTTATGATCGCGAGTATCTGCGCAGAAAGATCAAGAACTCGAGCACCAGAGAAACAGTGAATGTGCACTTTACCTTCAGCTAACGTAGCACGGCCATGCCGGA
This sequence comes from Sinocyclocheilus anshuiensis, assembly GCF_001515605.1. Lineage (NCBI taxonomy): Eukaryota > Metazoa > Chordata > Actinopteri > Cypriniformes > Cyprinidae > Sinocyclocheilus > Sinocyclocheilus anshuiensis. The sequence continues at coordinate 82,537 of NW_015552542.1, forward strand.
CGATGGAGTCTCCGACGATCACAGCGTTGCGTTCTGTCTCGCGGAGGGGAGCAAAGCGGTTCCGGGTGGAGATCTCGAAGACCGGAGGTGGCGGAGGGGGAGAGGTCGTCGCCCGGGGCCTGGCTCGCGTCTCCTGCTGCGGGTGCACCCAAGGTCCGTGGTGTCCTAGCGCTGGAGTGAAGGACATCTGGAAAGATCGCGTCCTGGGTGCACGGGGCCTGTGCAGAGAAACACATGGAGTAGAGGTGGTGGGAGTGTTAGCGGCGCGCTGTATACTTATCCCGGACTAGTGAGCGTCAGCCCGGGATGTTTCCAGCACGGCTCTCCGCTCCCTCAGCTGGGCCAGCTTCTCCACCAGGTCGCGGATCTGCTTCTCTACGGCCTCCAACGTGTCCTCACCTGCACTCAAAGGTAGACACACATCCGCCATTAAAGCAAGTAATGCTGGCTATGCTAATGGACTATAAGATAATAGCGGACTCGGGAAATCAAAATAAAACTAGTGATAAGGCGCTCTGACTGTTTTTGTTGTAGAATATGATAGGGGATATATTCACACGTTATAGAAATGAAAATGATGGTGTATAAAATTGATATTAGGATAAAAAATAGACGATAAAGAATTAACTTGACGGAGCTCAGACTCAAAACATGCGGCAGCAACAAACAGGAAGTAGTGTGCTGAGGTGACTGGTCTTGTGACGGGCATGATGATAGAAGCTGGTGAACTTGTGACAATGAAAAGGTTCCTCCGTTGTGAAAGCCCCCAAAGAGACCTTTCAACTGACTATGAAAAACATCAGAAGAAAGAGGCCCAGGGTTCCTGCTCACCTGCATGAACATGCCATAGTCCTACTGCAGGGAAGCACGAGGACTGAAAATGTGGGCAGAACAATAAACTGCAATATCCATAATTTAAGACGTCTAAGACAGTGCTACAGGGAGATAGGAAGACAGCTGATTGTCCTTGCGGTTGCAAACCATGTGCCCCAGACGTTTTTGAGAAATCGCAAGTATACTTGGTGTAAGAGTGGGGTAACATCTCACAACAAGAACTGGCAAATCTGGTGCAGCCCATGAGGATGAGTTGCACTGCAGTACATGAGATGCACCAGATATTTACACATATTAAGAAATTGACGGATAAATAAATGAATAAATGAATGAACGAATGAATGAATGAATAAATAAATAAATAAATAAAAGTGGCGTGACACATTGTGATGAGATGAGATATAATGTGGCATTGTTGAAGGAAGGCTACCACATACAATTGCTGGTAAATTAGGGATACAATGTGTGAAATCATGAAAGGTTGAGCTTTAAGATAAACTTAGTTGTGCTCTCAAAATATGCTTTGAGAAACAAAGTTGTACTAATATAGTTTTCACAGTTAAGTATCTTTCTCTGTCCTTCTCAGTTTGCAGTGAAGTAAAATCCCTATGAATAAAAGACTGTGGTCATAATAAATATCAGAACATTGCAGCTCACTGATAAGAAAGCATTATTGTAATGTTGCTTCAATTATTTTAATCATCATCTGCAGCTGCAGCAGCTGAGAACCAAACAAAAGTAAACAAAAACAATCCTCAAGGATGCTGGTATTTAATAATTTCTTGTGTCAGTGTATTCTCAGCTTAAACTGATTCTAAGATTAAACCTCAAATTTGTCTCGCATTATAACCGTCTTCATTAATGCATTGATGGCACAGTGAGTTGAACTGTCACCTCACAGCAAGAAGGTCCCCGGTTTGAGTTTAAACTGAGCCAGGAGGCCATTCTGCCTGGAGTTTGCATGTTCTCCCCATGTTGCTGTGACTTTCCTTTGGGTGCTCCAGTTTCCCCCAGAATCCAAAAACATGGAGGACATGTGAGTAGGGTACAATACATTACCTGTGTAGGTGTATGTGAGTATGTATTAACCCTACAATGATTTACCAGTGATTATACCCAGATCATGTTTATAATAAATTTTCCATGGAAAGAGCATATTCTATAAAGGGGTCCTGAAATATCAGTTATTTTTTAATCAGTTATAATTAAACGCATTTCTAATGCTACTAGAAATTCTAATGCATTTCCCCTTTAGGAAGACTATGCAACGTTTTTGGAGGTGTAGTTTTTTCCACTGACAAAACAACATCTGAGTTTGACAGTCTTGCTCCACATCTTTATTCAACGGTAGTATCGCTCTTGTGATTGATGGACAGACATGAGTTGTTCAGAAAATACATTACATATGAAAATGATGCATGTTAAGGGTCACAATTCTCCCAATTTTAAATCTGGGCATTTCAGAAGGGTAGAAAAGAATAATGCGTATTTTAAACTAGGGAGCTACTTTGCAGTATGTATTTGATGATTCCTTCAATTTAATTTTCGTTTATTACATAAATTAAAGTATCGCATGCTCTTTACAAAGATATCCATTACCAGGAACACAGCTGTTTAAACAGTACATACAATAAGATCATTGAGTGGGGCTCTAATCACACACACACACACACACACACACACACTCCTGCTGTTGTGTTATCACTGAAGTGTGACAGACAGCACTTGGCAATTGACATGCACACTTGATGTTATCTGGCAAGGGAGCGTGGCAGTGCCTTGACTGATGAGAGAATGTCACTCATGCTTTGTTTATCTGTGCTGGTGGGAACTGTAATGGCTAAAGAGAGCTTTCTCTTTCATAATATACCAGTCCATCGACTTAATAGTCGGCAGAAAGATTATGACTTTGTGTGTGTATTGCCAGAATGCAAGAGAGGACATGACAGGAAGAGAAATTGCTAATCATGGCATGTCACATTGGCGTTTACTGAAAATTATTGCAGCCTGCAGTCACAATAACACATTTGTGATGCATGATAGAAGTTGTTAGTAGGAATAATATGTACAAAGCAGTGATTAGTGCTTCTCACTTTCAAGTATAGCATTGAGAAGTCCAGTCCATTATAGGGAACAGAAAGTTCCTGAATAAATAATCAGGGATTTAAGTATAAATTATTATTTTACACACTATTACACACATTTTCAAAACTTTGCCTCTTTTTTTTCTAAAATTTAAACACAAATCCAAGAATTGCATACACAAAATGCAAAATGCCTCATATCTCTTGCGAAATGAAGCACTGCATTCAAAATATCACAAACACATCTCAAAAGCAAACATTTGCAAACACATTTGCCATAATATTAATTCCTGTTAGATTTGTGTGTTACATAGAGAATTGTGTGTTGTGTTTTGCAAAAAATGTTTTATGACATTGGCCAAAGTCAAAGTCAAAGGCCAAGAATTAGTATATGGTTTTGCATTTTTGATGTGTGGGTCTGGTGTTTGAGTGTCAGGTTTAAGAAATTGTGTGACAAGTATATATATATATATATATATATATATAACTTTTGGCCTTCTAATGTTTAACAAATAAAACTGCATGAACCTTGCTCCTTTGTATGGATAAATGTGGTTTGCAGCACTGCATAATAAATTCACATCTAAAAAAAGTTGTCGTCTGAGCAGGTGCCATATTTTCCCATTTTTATATATTTTTGTTGGATCTGACTGCTGCTGTTGACAGGGTTAACCACCAGATCCTCCTGTGAACCCTCTTGGAAAAGGGCATCTCAGGATCCACACTCCAGTGGTTTGAGCATTAACTCTCAGATAGGTCCTTTAAGGTATCTTGGAAGGGTGAGGTGTCCACGTCGCAACATCTAGCTACTGGGGTGCCTCAGGGAGTTCCAGAGTTCTTGGACCACTTCTCTTCTCTGTCTACATGGCATCATTAGGTTATTTGTTTCAGAACATGGCTTCTCATATCACTGCTATTCTGATAACACTCAACTCTACCTCTAATTCCATTCTGATTATCCAGTGATAGCTGCTCGCATCTCAGCATGTCTAACAAACATTTCTTGCTAGATGAAGGACTATCACCTTCAACTTAACCTTGCCCAGACATAACTGATTGTGGTTTCAGCAAACCCATCACTTCATCAAAGTTTCTTCACCCAGCTAGGTGCATCAACCATAACACCTTCCAGGACAGCCAGGAACCTTGGAGTTGTGATTGATGATCAGCTGAAGTTCACAGACCACATTGTTAGAAATGCCAGGTACTGAAGATTTGCCTCATACAACATTAGGAAGATTAGCACTTTTCTTTCGGAACATGCTACACAACTCATTGTTCAAGCTCTTGTTCTGTCCAGTCTGGACTATTGCAGTGCTTTTTTGAGAAGTCTTCCAGCCAGTTCTATCAAACCTCTCCAACTAAACCAGAATGTGGCTGCAAAATTAGTCGTTAACAAGAAGAAAAGAGCACGTAACACCTCTATCAGTAACTTTATAAGTTAGCTTCCAATAGCTGTTCACATAAAATTCAAGGCATTGATGTTTGCCTGCAAAAGAACCCCTGGCTCTGCACCCCTTTACCCAAACTCACTACGTCAGACTTGTGTGTCTTCCAGAATATTGCATTCTGCTTGTGAACAGTGCATTATTGTGCCATCCAAAGAGGCACCAATTCACTTTCATAGCTTCTTGGATCGAGTTGGGTAGGTAATTCCACCAGCAGGGAAAAGGTAAAAGTCTGAGTCTTTAGCCATCTTCAAAAACATCTTTTTTTTTATTTTTTATAAAAAAACAAAAACTTGCTATGTGTACTGTGTTAGATTAACTGGGACTTGTCACAGCACTTACATAATATTGCTATTTTTGTTAGTTTGCTTCTATTGTCCTCATTTGAAAGTTGCTTTGGATTAAAACATCTGCTACATAACTACATGTAAATGCAGATTTTGTGCTGTTGTTCTAACTTATTGGAATACATGATGTAACAAAAATGTACAAGTTGTTAGCATTAGATATAACAGTTGCTAGTGTGATAAGGTAAAAATGTTTTATAATATATAATGAACTCGCATTACAGTTAGAGAGCTTAATTTTATTTCATTAAAATGTACTTACCTGAGATGCATTCATTTTGCACTCTCATTAATAACATTGTTATTTTTTCATCAAAAAAGTTAGTTTAGTAAAATAAATCACAAAAAACTGAAAAGAAACAGTTCCTTACAAAGATGTTTTTAATCAATCAATCAATCACTAGTAATAGACTAGCTGAAATCAATTTGATAACTTGATTTGGACTTTGTTAGTGATATTGCAAATTGATCACCCTTAAGGTGTAATGAAATAACTAACTGAACGTGTCCTCTTGTAAATTATTTTAATAAACTCACAATTACAATTAGCTCACTCTTTCTGGCTACACAACAAGAAGCTTTTAATTAATAGCTCTTGAGTCTGATAACCTTCACACAGTCATTAACAAACAGGATGGGGGGCTGCACAATTAATTAGCTGCACAATGGCACAGTCTAATTCCTAGCTTCCTAAGGTTTACTCCGCTGTATAAATGTATGCCTGGCTGACTCAGATTCACCACCTGGTCATGGCTTTCCTCCACAGCATGCTATTTTGTAGTAAGTGGGCTGTGGTTTGAGAGGGGGATGTGTGGTGCCCCAAAGCTTTGTGCCTAGCAGATTTTTGCCTTTTCTGCATCACTGGGTGCTGTCAATAGCACCATTGCAGAAAGAGTCTATGTATGTTTGTTTTGTCCTCCAGTCTGCTGGACCATCTCTAGCTGTGATCAGCCAAGGTCAAATGTGAAGGTTTTCGTAGAACATTGTGATATGCAAGAGTGATGTCCTCATTTGTTGAGGTGATGGCAAATGTGTGTGTGTGTGTGTGTGTGTGTGCATAACAGAAGGTATTTTAAAAGACTTACTGAAGCTGAGGTTTGGCCCACTGCAGGTGGCAGCTGAGATGCACATATGCACTAAGCTTATAAAATGCCCACCATCAAAGCACCAGACTGTTGTCATTAATTGGACAGCAGATGTGTGTAAGGCTGTGGTCACCGTGATTTTACTAAATGTCGGATGTGTTTCTAAACTAACATAATTTGTTGTTCCCAGAATAACATTTGTGTCTAAGAAAAATTGACCCTTTCTGTGTCCCTAAAATCTGATTGGAAGAAGAGGGCTAACAAGAATGCTGCTTCTGATACAGGAACATGTTGTACTTGGCAAAATAATGGTAATCATAAGGCTGTGTTGCAACTGTCCTTTCAGTGTCAGTGTAGTGCATGTGAGTGCAATAATTGATTTTATTGTACAATTTAGTAAAACACAGAATCATCTATAAAAAGACAGTTTCTTGTTACAATAATTATTTATTAAACTTAAATTATTTGTGACATATTTTAAAAACTTTCCATTTCTGTTTGTCATCATCACAACTAACCCATCTCCCAACAATAAAAAAAATAAATAAATAAATAAAAAAATTAATAAAATAATACAAATAAAATAAGAATATTATAAAGAAAAAGAAACAAGAAAAGGTGACATATTTTCATTTCATTGATGATAGATATCAGGCATGGTTATGATTGAGGCAATGCACATTCTCAAGCCCATCCAAAGACCTCTTCATAAAGATTACACAATTAAAACATATTTAATTATCAATATTTTAATAAAAATCCTCACATACTGGCTTTGGATATTGGAGAAGAATCTGTTGGGATGAATTCCCATTCTTGTGTCTCATATGAAGTCTCAGCTTTCTAAAGGTATGAAAGTATACTGTTTCCACAAGCTATTACCAAATATATGATGATTTAAATGTTGATAATGCTATTAGGAAAATGGACTCTGAAGACCTCAATAACTTTTGTAAGATGTAAGAGATTTTTTTTTTTTTAGATGTATTAAAGCATACGTTCAATAATACATTAGTAACATGTTCAGTAAAACAAATATAAACACAAATCCGTTCAAGGGTATCTGGATTGATTTGAAAATTAACCACATTAACGGATGATTGCAACTTCTGACCCCAAATAACAAGACATGTTTGTATGTGTTGTAGGGGTGTAACGGTACGTGTTTTCGTACCGAACGGTTCAAGGGGTAAATTCCAAATGGAAGTGATCATCCCTATGCCCTACTCCCTTCGAAGAGCCCTTGGAGTGGAGACTTTGGAGTGAGCAGGGCACGTGCATGCCATTATGTAGCCGTTTGGAATGCACTTGGCAAAGGGAGCGACATCATTTCCTCATTATCTTCAGCTGGCATGTTCCCGTGACAACGCAGGACGGTGTCCGTCAGCAGATGTCGCTGTTTAATGGCATAAATGTCTTTTTATTGTTGTTAGCATAACTGTTGCAAATAAACATACATTTTATATTTTAAAAAGCTCTGCCCTTCGAAGGGAGTAGGGCATAGGAATGATCACTTCCATTTGGAATTTACCCCGTGAACCGTTCGGTACGAAAACACGTACCGTTACACCCCTAATATGTTGTAAGGACTACCGGCTTCTTGTAGACCTCCAACATTCCAATGACCAGAAGAATAAAGAGCAGACTTGAAATTTGATTTGCCTCTAACTCATTTGACTTCATTAGACAGAATGCTGATAAACCATGTAATTAAAACAGATAAAACACTCATCCAGTCATTTAACAATACATTACAAATAAACAAATAAATCATTATGTAAAAACATTGTCTGATTTACCCTCCTTCCCTCTCCCACATGGTCATTTCAGTGCTGTTTTTAATGTTTTCCCCATACATGCCATTTTAGAGTTTTGGATGGATTACAAAAAAGTACCTGAACAAATTGCTAATCTGTCAACATGCATAGTTGTGTCATATTCATACACTTATTTACAGTTACCTGCATGAAAGACTGCTTTTCCCTTTTTCCTGGTTTGTTTTGCTTCTTTGTTTGGCTTTTGTTCTATTTTGCAAAGGTGGAAAGGTTGCTTGATGCAGTTCAAAGTACACATAAGGACATGCATGTTAAAGAGAGTGAATGAAACCTTCAAACCAAAAGCCAAACCCCTAAGAGCACTGACAGAGGACTATGCCTCCTTCTCTGAAAAACGTCAACCAGAACAACACGTACCATCATACCATCTCCATCCATCATAGAAGACATATGGACAAGGGCTTTCTTTCTGTGATCTGTCATGACATCTGTTAGACCCTGGATTGTAAGGTATTGCTCTAACTAGTATTAGCATATAATATACTCAAAAAGAACAATATGGCTCTGTTTCCAAAAGTAGGATAAATGAAGATGTCATAGCGGTACAGTTTACCGCATATCCCAGAGAACAACAAATAGTTTAGAAGATTGCATTAGAGTGCAGCACATTTGTATATGGAAGACACTGATTAACAAACCCTTGAGATAATGCTGTAACATTAGTCAATGGCAAATTCCACAAGGGGTTTAATTATTGCAAAAAGCAAAGCCACTGTTTTTTTATTTTTTATTGATAGGCTTTATGATGAGCATGCAATTCACCTCAACCTCTTTTCACAGCATTTTCCCTATCTTTCCTTACCAGATTTACAATCATTTGTCAGTCTCCATGGGAGAATCCAAGGTTGTATGTTTGTAAAGGGGCATGTTTATGTGATATCTAATAAAACTTATTGGTGGCATGAGTCACTCCAGTCGAGTGGTGGAGGGACTCCACCATCCTTTCTATACTTGTGTTCCAAACCAATGACACAATGGCTGTTTCCCAGCTTACATTGTCCTTAGGATATGACCTGCACCCATCTATACATCATCAAAGCCAGGCTACAGACCTCTGTGTAATATACACTTTTAACTCTAAAATTGGAATAATGGGAAAACACTAATTAACCTTGGCTGAAAGAGCGAGCCCCTGGAGAGACAGCTTTACAACAGGATCAATGCTTTTTAATTGTGGCCAAACATCAGTACTTCAAAAATGAAAATTATAGCTTGACCTCTGGTTGCTGAAAATATGCTTGATTTCATTAGTTTCTCTAGGATGAGATAGATCTCAATGGGGGATTAGTGTTCACAAAGATGCACAGCAACTTGTATTCTCGACCAGGCATTCTGGGCTGAGCTGTGCTTCACATTTTCAACTGTGTCATTTGGAAAAGGGAATAGTAAACATTTTATATTGTGCCTTTTCCTTTGGCATAAAGAGTAGGATGACTTATGCTCAGTAGCTTTACAGCATAAGACATCCTCCTTTTTATGTCAAAGGAAAAGTTTCAACTCTCAATGAGCAAGCACTGGTTCACATCGACTAAATTACAAGGTGTCAGGCTGCTTACTGAAATGGCACAAGCTGAAATCCACCTGTCTCCAGTCCCCAGACAATTTATCACTTCCTTCATTTTACTTCTATTTACTTCTTCTCTAGAATCATCCCATTATACTTCCTGAAAAATCTCATACCTCATTGGGACAGGTGTGGAAGGATAAACATTCACATTTGTGATCTACATGGCTCACTTAGATTAAATCCCAAGAATTTAGTTGATTTCTGGACAGTTGGGCAAAGCCTCAGTTTCTTAAAGCTTCTGGATAATTGATCCCATCTTCCCATTTTTAAAGGGTTAACAGACTCGAAGCTTGATTGCTCTTTTTTTTTAATCCATTTAGCAAGCTTGGGTTACAGGCTTGTGACTTTCTACTCAACAGTCATGATTGACAGCAACTCCTGTAAACATCCCTCTATTTGCAGAAGTAAAAAAAAAAACCAGGCGTTTTTTTTTTTTTTTTAAAGGTGCAACTTGCTCCTGCAGAAAGGGCTGCAGATTTCAACAACATATCAAAATATTCACAAACAGGGAAACAGTTAGCAAGTCTTGGGCCTCGTACGAAACTGTCACCACAGGTCTACACCTCGGGCTCAGGAAAATGTTTTAAATTTTTGTCAAGTGGTCTGTGCCCTGTTCACAAAGTTCTACACATCCCTCCCCTACTGAGTGTCTATTTACTATATATAATTTTTTTTGTACTTGTTTGTTTAATTTAACACACATTAACATATTTAAATGCATTCAGCAGATTTCCCCCTAAAATAAAGAAATTAAGCAGGAGTCATCCATGATCTGTGGAGATGTCTACTTGCATAGATGTAGGTTTTAAAGGTGTGGATTAAGAGAGGATATTCGGAAGGATCTGGTACCACGGAGGAGTTGGTATTACAGAGCGGTCTGCATGAGTAATCCCTTTGACCCCCTGAACCCACACCCTAAACTATGTCTGCATCTGAGCAGCCCATAATCTTTACAGTTCAAACTCAAACTACAACATAAAGGCTTACCCCACCAAATCCATTTCTGAAACAAACACGGCATGAGAACGTATATGTATGCCTGAGATGTAAACAATTAGAAAGACTTTTATACACATCAGATCACATTCCTGCCACCTGAAACTTATCTCTAACAATAATACAGATTAGCCTGATGATATATGTTAATCATCTTATAGGTAACGGTTGAACAGAATAAGAGGATAACTCAAGTTTGCAATGTCATATTAATCCAAAATGCTAGACAATATTGTACAATATTGTATGGTAAATTACAGTTTCATTAAATAAATCTTGGTTAGCCCCACCAGTGAATCTGACGAACAATAGAGCATTTGATGATTAAACAGTCAAGTCTAAATGTGGTGGACCATGTGTTATAGAAGTTTCTAGCTAGGGTTAAGTGGTAAGGGAGCAAATCATGAGAGCAATATGACAAAAATAGTTATTTTCCTCCTTGCATTAACAAAATCCAGAAGGGTGGGGGAAAATAATCTTCAAACAATATATCACAATAGTTAATTCAACTAGATTACATTCCTTTTAGTGAGTTGTCAGTGGAGTCACAGTCTACTGTTTCATCTGCTAAAAAATCAGCTCTGTTGTTATGACTACACAAAGCCTTAAAACTAATTATCTACATTACACATATGTTTAAGTGATGAATACATAAGGAGTGAGGAATGTGTAGATTTTTTTTTTTTATTAATTCTGAGAAAATCTGCAGGGCTGTCTTCTTTCTTGGGCACTGGTATAGGTAACATTTTGAGTTTTTCCTTTCTACTTTCTGCCTGCTCACAGAGAGCGGGGAAAAAGCTTTTTTTTTTTTTTTTTTTAAGCATGAACTG
>NW_015552542.1:93602-95789 GCF_001515605.1 Sinocyclocheilus anshuiensis
AAAGTTTTTTTTTTTTTGAAGAGCACGTTTAATTTTTGTTCTACTTGGTATTTTACCGAAAAGCCTGGTAAAATATTTTTTTTCAATTCAAGAGCATTCCTTTAACAACACTAATGTTGCTGTGGAGTTACAGGTCATTTAGCTAATATAGATAATCATAATAAAACATAAGATAAAATACATATAAAATAAAATAAAAAATCTGTAGAAATGTAGTAAAATTCCATAATAATAGAATTTATAAGTTGGATCGATTTTATAGTATATTTTCATGTCGCGCAAACAAGAAAGGCATGTGTTCTTGCAATGATGTGATCTGTCATGTATTGTTGCAATCATCATAGGAATATGGATTTTGAATCTTTTGTAAATTAAAAATTGGGCAGTATTAAATTCCCATCTGGATACAGGTGTGGATCATAGATGTTTTTGTGATGTAGAATGGTCAAAGCTGTGAATTAAAACACCTCCAATCTGTTGATTCCCTGCAGCCCAGTGTGGAGACTGAGCATTCGCTCTCAAAGCAAACTAGCTGGCACTAGCAAGTGACTCATTGAGATGTATAAATCCCTTGTGACACCAGAAAAATAGATGGCTTTTGGCAAGCTGCCCCACACCATTTTGTGTGCTACTGGTTAATTGAAATGCCCCACTTCACATTTCCCTATGTGCTGTTAGTATACATGAAATCTAGAATGCAGTTTTTGCCTTTGACCAATCTTTCAGTACTCTTTCAGTTATGCATCAGCATGCAGATAGCTATTGGTAATAGTTTACATTATGTACACAACCAAAACTCTTTGTTTCCAATCTCCTCTAAGTAAGCTGTGGTTCCAGCCAAAGCATTATCAGTTCAGTCGAAGTGTAAATTTCTGTGTTGTGTGTGGACTCATGCTAGTGGATTGGCTGGGTTGGTCTTTGAAAGATATGCAATACACAAAAAGGAAAGAGAAGGTGTTGGTGATGATGAAAGTCCTCGGAAAGTTGTCTACGTGTTTGCGTGCACTTCATGCATCTTCAAACACACCACGTCTGCAGAACGATCCAAGTTTTTTGTTATGCTTGTGTATACTCCAATATGTTGCTTAAACTCAGAAAAGCAAGGCTGGTCATCCATTCCCCAGCATTGGCCACTGTCCCAGAGATGAGTGAATTCAGATTGTTTTTGAAGGATTTTCCTCCAGGAGGTCCAAAATCACCCACATCCTGCTAATGCAGGGTAATGGGTCAGTCATAGAGTCATAGATGGCCACACAAAAGCTCTCAAAATTTTTCACATGCAAAAGGATGAGAGTTTTATGAAGACAGAAAGAAAGAAAGAAAGAAAGAAAGAAAGAAAGAAAGAACACTCCAAACGGGAAGGAAAGGGAAGAGTCCGCATTGTACTCCTATAATAAATTAAACTGAACCAACACATTCTTACTTCAAACACTCCATACTCCACTTGATCAGGACCACTTGAAGAAATATATATATAATTTTTACAGTTACAAATGCATAAAAAAATAAATGTGTCTTGACCTGATGTGTAAGGAAAACAATTGAAAGCAATAGTGTGTTGAAAATGGATGCTAAAGAGGTATCTAGTGCATTACAATGTGACACCAAAGTAGTCCTGACCAAGCGTGTGACGAGTTGGGAGAAAAAATGCATTGCCTGAAACAATTGAATTTGTTTAAAGTTTGTGTTATATAAGTAACCCAATGGTTGAAGTGAATAAAATATGAAATCTGTATCTCTTTTCTTTTATCTTTTTTTTTCTTTCTTCTCTGTCACACCCCTAAAGGGTTAGCTCAACCCCCAGAACAACCTGAGGGTGAGTAAATGACGGCAGAATATTTGGGTAACTTAACAAATTAATTTTATTCCTTGCACATACAATGCCGTGAAAAGGTTTTTGCCCCTTGCTGTTTTTTTATTTTTTTGCATATTTGTCACACTTAAAAGATTCAGATCATCAAACAAATTTTAATATGGAACAAAGATAATGCAAGTAAATACAAAATTCAGTTTTTAAATGATGATTTAATTTATTAAGAGAAAAAAGCTATCCAAATCTACCTGGCCCTACGTGAAAAATGAATTGCCCCCTCCTGTTAAATCATGAAAGAACTGTGATTAACCACATTATTTTAGAAAGCTGAGTTCAATTTCACTAGCCACACCCAGGCCTGATTATTGCCAGAC